>NW_021823457.1:0-41664 GCF_901001165.1 Salmo trutta
CAGTGTGTGTGAGAGATTCCTCCAGGGTCAGACACCAAGACCCAATGTGACCCACACACTGCAGATAGAGGTCAGTGGTCAATCCATTTTAGAAATTCTCAGAAGAGATCTCTTTCTCTCTCTCTCCCCTCCATCTCGCTCTCTCTCCTCCCTCTCTCTCTCTCACTCCCCTCCCACCCTCCCCCTCCCTCTCTCTTTCTCTGACTCCCTCCCACCCACCCTCCCCCTCCCTCTTTCTCTCTGCATGTCTAACTGGAAAGAGTGACCCTGTCTGAAGTGGTATGTTGTTGGCTGAAGAGTGTAGAAGTAGATAAAAACTTATTTGGCAACCCTGGTCTCATGCTATGACAAGGGTTTGAAGGGAGAAGTAGACTAAAATAAGGCTATGTATGAGCCAACACCAACAACGCTCCTGACGAAGCGAGAGAGAATGAATGAGCACATGAAGTAGATACATCAGGAACCCTTACGCTATGCTCTTCAGTAGCTATTAGTGTCTAGAAGAGTGGGATTGATTGTCATGGGAAGAATACACAGGTAGTGTCTATGTGGGCTTGGGACTGTCACACCTAGCCAGCATGTCTGTCGGTCACTTCCTCTCTCCTGTCTCTCTTCTCTCTTTACTCTCTGTCTTTATGGCCTTCTCCACCCCCACCCCCAAGTCCCTCCATCCCTATTACCTCTCCTTCCCACTGGGCAAAAAGTGGTTGAACATTGTTTCCACTTCATTTTAGCAAAAAAAATAATTATATATATATATATATTTGATGACTTTGTATCAACGTGGAAAACTGATTGGATTTGCAAAAACGTCATTGATAAGGGATATTTTCTTTATTTCAGGGTGACAGGGAGACATTTGTTGTTGATTTCACGTTGAATTCATGTTAGTTGATAATTCAACCAAATGTAAATCAAAACTAGATTGTTGAACTGATGTCTGTACTCATTGGATTCTCTCTCTCTGCCAGGCCAAATACAGTCCGGTCTGATCAATGTACCTTAACCCTTGTGTTTTACCCATGAGGCAGCTGGGCAGACAGAGAGGGGCAATTATGGAGTAATTAGTGACTCCATGAACCAATCTGATCCCACAGCAGGAGCTCAAAAGAGTGTGTGTGTGTGTGTGTGTGTGTGTGTGTGTGTGTGTGTGTGTGTGTGTGTGTGTGTGTGTGTGTGTGTGTGTGTGTGTGTGTGTGTTTTGGAGGGTGAAGGGTGTGCGTGGGTGTTTTTTAGTGTGTGTGTGAGGGGAGTGGGGTCTGTCTGTGTGAGTGGGTGGGTGGGGTGTGTATGTGGGAGGGGAAGTGGGGGTTTAGCTGCATGGGGGTCCCATTAACTGACGTGGGGTAGATAATCCGATTTACAGAAAACAAAGAGAAAGTGTGTGTGTGGTGTGTGTGTGGGGGGGGGGGGACGAACAGATGGGAAATAGACGCTCCAACTGTGACCCACAGACACACTGACTGACATGGAGCACACACACACACACACACACACACACACACACACACACACACACACACACACACACACACACACTAAGCATTCACTATTGATGAGCAACATAAGCTACACGAGTGGCGCTAGAACAACTAGAGTAGAGCTTCCACAAAGACATAGGCCCATACTGGAAGTCACATTGATAACACAAATCCCCTAGTTAAATAATGCACAATGGTACAGGAGCTCAATTGAGCTTAGTGTTTTAAGCTTTCCATGGTACAGTCCCTCATACATACTGTGTTAAACAGTTAATGGGAGTACATCTGACTAAATCCTTCTAACATAGCACTGGCTTACGCACACACATGAACACACACGCACACACACACACACGCCGCACACACACACGCCGCACACACACGGCAGGAGCGGGAGCCCCTCATTATGAAAGGAACCAGCAGGATCCCCTCCTCAACCCTTTATTTTCTTCTCTCGTTACTTTTTATTTCTCTCCTTCCCTTGTTGTCTCCATACCTACTGTCGTATTCTGGACATCAAACTGAGTTTTTCATTCCCCTGCCTGCCTACTGCTCGGACTTTCCTGCTTTCATCCCCCTCTCTCAAACAGCATCTGAACACCCACAGGGCATCCTGTCTCTACTATCTCTCCCTATGTGTGAACATGTGTATGAGCGTGCCTGCATGTGTTTCTCAGTCACTATTCATAAGGCCTCTCTCTCATTGGCTCCAAAATGGACCTACTCACTGATAACTGTTAATGTGGCATTACTGTCTGTCCCACTTCATCCAAACAGTGCCTTCACTTTACTTTTTTGCAATTTTGTTGTGTTACATCCTGAATTTAAAATTCATTAAATTGAGATTAATGGCAAAATATAATGGCAAAATATAATTTTGTTTCGAGAACATTTCAGAAATCAATAAAACAATTGGAGCTGTAATGTCTTGAGTCAATAAGTATTCAACCCCTTTGTTATGGGAAACCTAAATAAGTTCAGGAGTAAACATGTGCTTAACAAATCGCATAAGTTGCATGTACTCATTCCTCGTTCAATAATAGTGGATAATAAGATTTTTGAATGACTACCCCATATACCTGTACATAGCCCATCTATAAATAGCCCAAACAACTCCCACTTCCCCTACTGTATTTATTTATTTTGCTCCTTTGCGCCCCAGTATTTCTACTTTGCACACTCATCTACTGTCAAATCTACCATTCCAGTGTTTTAATTGCTATATTGTATTTACTTCGCCACCATGGCCTATTTATTGCCTTTATCTCCCTTATCTCACCTCATTTGCTCACATTGTATATAGACTTATTTTTCTACTGTATTATTGACTGTATGTTTGTTTTACTCCATTCTGTGTTGTTATATGTGTCGAACTGCTTTGCTTTATCTTGGCCAGGTCGCAGTTGTAAATGAGAACTTGTTCTCAACTTGCCTACTTTGTTAAATAAAGGTGAAATAAAAAATAAAAAATAAAATATCTGTACCCCACATATACAATTATCTGTAAGGTCCCTCAATCGAGTAATGCATTTCAAACACAGATTCAACCACAAAGACCAGTGAGGTTTTCAATGTGTCATGTCCTGACCATAGAAAGATGTTATTGTCACGTCCTGACCAGTATAAGGGTTATTTGTTATCGTAGTTTGGTCAGGACGTGGCAGAGGTATTTTGTTTATGTGGTTCGGGGTGGTGATTTTTGTAGTAGGGTGTTTGATTTATTATTTCCGGGTTTTGGTCTATGTTCTATGTTTTGTATTTCTATGTTCTTTCTGGTTTGTGGTATTTCTATGTGTAGGTTATGGGGGGTTGGACTCTCAATTGGAGGCAGGTGCTTTCTCGTTGCCTCTGATTGAGAGTCCTATATATGGGTAATTGTTTGGTGTAGTGTTGTGGGAGATTGTTTCTTGTTTTGCCTGTGCGAGCATGACAAGACTGTTTTGTTGTTCGTGAGTTCTTCGTTTTTGTTATTTTGGTGTTCACTTTATTTTAAAATAAATACAAGATGAGCATCCACATTCCTGCTGCGTTTTGGTCCTCCATTCCCGACGACAACCGTTAGTTATTTTCTATGGTAGAATAGGTCAGGGCGTGACAGGTTTTTTCTTCTTCTATGTTTTCTATTTCTATGTTGTCAGGTTCTAGTTTTGTATTTCTATGTTGGGGTTTTGTTTGGGATGATCTCTAATTAGAGGCAGCTGGTCCTCGTTGTCTCTAATTGGAGATCATACTTAAGTAGGTTTTTTTCCCCACCTGGGTTTGTGGGAGATTGTTTTTTGAATAGTGTATGTTTCACCTCCGCGTCACGGTTTGTTTTGTTCTTTAGTTTATGTTTATGTATTGCATAGTTTCACAGTGTAAATAAAATGTGGAACGACACACACGCTGCACTTTGGTCCGCTTCTCCTTACGACAACCGTGACACAATGCCTCGCAAAGAAGGGCACCGATTGGTAGATGTGTACAAATAACAAATCAGATGCTGAATATCCCTGAATATCCCTTTGAGCATATTAATTACACATTGGAAGGTGTATCAATGAAACGCATCCCTCAGTTGCCAGAGAGGAAGGAAACTGCTCAGGGATTTCACCATGAGGCCAATGGGGATTTAAAAACAGTTACAGAGATATGATAAAGCTGAGGATGGATCAACAACATTGTAGTTACTCCACAATACTAACCTAAATGACAGAGTGAAAAGAAGGAAGCCTGTACAAATAAAAATATTCTAAAACATGCATTCTGTTTGTAATACTGCAAAACATGTGGCAAAGAAATTAACTTTTTGTCCTGAATACAAAGCACTATGTTTGGGGCAAATCCAACACAACACAGCACTGAGTACAACTCTTCATATTTTCAAGTGTGGTGTAGGCTGCATCATATTATGAGTATGCTTGTCATCAGCAAGGACTAGGGAGTATTTTAAGGATAAAAAGAAACAGAATAGAGCTAAGCACAGGAAACATCCGAGAGGAAAACCTGGTTCAGTCTGCTTTCCACCAGACACGGGAAGACAAATTCACCTTTCAGCAGGACAATAACCTAAAACACAAGGCCAAATATACACTGGAGTTGCTTACCAAGACGACAGCGAATGTTCCTGAGTGACGTAGTTATGTTTTGACTTAAATTGGCTTGAAGATCTACGGCAAGACTTGAAAAAGGCTGTCTTGCAATGATCAACAACCAACTTGACAGCGTGTGAATAATTTTAAAAGTATAATGTACAAATATTGTACATTCCAGGAGACAGCTGTAATCGCTGCCAAAGGTTCTTCTACAAAGTATTGACTCAGGGGTGTGAATACTTATGGAAATTAGATATTTCTGTATTGCATTTTCAATGAAGTTTAAAAAATGTGTAAAAACATGTTTTCACTGTCAGTATGGGGTATTGTGTGTAGATGGTGAGATTTTGTTTTATTTAATCCTTTTTTGAATTCAGGCTGTAACAACAAAATGTGGAATAAGTCAAGGGGCACTGTAGTATATATGATACAGCAGGATGATTAATGATGTGTGTGATACAGATGTAGGTATGTAATATATACATTAAAGTGTTGGTGGGAGAGAACCGCTGAATCCTAATGGTTCAGTCAAACTGGCATCCCATACTGATTTGTCATATAGAACATATAACATGCAGCGTGTTTCTCAATATGCATCCTAGAGAGCATCCGAGAGCATTCTCCGAGGACGATCTCTTGAGTACGGTCTTGTGAGGACGAGAGTGTGGATAACACTCCCCCTACTGTATTACCTCACGCTGCACCTCCCCATTCACTGAACCTTCTTCCAGCCAGAACAATGGCAACAATAGAGACTAAACAAGATATGCACAAAGCAAAAGTTTTACTTCATAACTATAAGCTAGCTATATGTGAATCGTAATAATGTAGCTAACTAGATAGTTTAACTGGCAAAAATGAACTAAAACTGATGTTTTGCAAGTTGGATGTCAATTCTTCTTCTGTAGATAGCTAACAATTATTCGTGGCAATCTGGCTAGCTAACAGTAGTAGCTAGCCAGTTAGCCCTATTGACTTATAACGGTCTTGCGATCTATGATACGTAGGCAGGTAAACATGCCAAAATTAACACAGCATTTATTTATTAACATATCAAGAAAAAATATTGTAGCCAGGCAACATATGAGATGTAAAAGGGGAACATTTCATTCCGAGTGTATTTTCTCTCGATTCAGCTCAAATAATGGCCACCATTGATTGCTAATTTTTTTAATGGTTGCTTCATATTTCATTGCATACTTTCCATTGAAAGCTTGCATCGATGCATGCTTCAAAATTTGTACAAACAGAATACGTATTAGAGAAGTGCCCTCCGTGCTCCGTTTCGCATACTTTGATTTGAACTCATACTCCAACCCTCCCTTGCTCCAATTGGCGTGCTCGGAGCACAGTAGTATGCATTTTGAGAAACACACATAGAATCACGTTATAGCAACATTCTGACTGGCTGTGTATGAAAACCCCGATAAAGTGGACACAGCTAGACAACCAAAAGAGCAATGTGAAATGGAGAAGAGAGGAAGGTCAATGTGTGTGTGTGTGTGTGTGTGTGTGTGTGTGTGTGTGTGTGTGTGTGTGTGTGTGTGTGTGCGTGGTGTATGTGTGTGTGAGCGTGTGTGTGTGTGTGAGTGTGTTTGTGGTTTATGTGTGTGTGAGCGTGTGTGTGTGTGTGTGCGTGTGTGCTTGTGTGCGTGGTGTATGTGTGTGTGAGCGTGTGTGTATGTGAGCGTGTGTGTGTGCATGTGTGTGTGTGTGCGCGTGGTGTATGTGTGTGAGCATGTGTGTGTGTGTGTGAGTGTGTGTGTGTGTGTTTGTGATTTATGTGTGTGTGAGCGTGTGTGTGTGCGTGTGTGTGTGTCAGTCAATCCTTGACACTAACAGGATTAGTTGTGTTGTGCTTTGCCATTGGGTTGGCAAAACAAACACTGTCTCACAGCCTCAATGACACACACACACACACATCATTTAGACACACACTCACACACAGGCGCGCGCACACACACACACATCATTGAGACACAAACAAATCACCTCAACCTCAGACAGTATATATTCTAGTGCAGCAGAAATGACTTCACAAGGCAGCAGGACTATTACTGCAATGATCACCATGCTCTGTTGTTGTGATGGAAACTATCGCCATGGTGATGGTGTTACTGACCCATGGGGGTCATCATTATGGGATGTCTATGACAGGGGTGTGGCAGTGTTCCCCGTGACATTTACACTGACACAGTAAACAGTCAAACCTCCATAGAGACCAGAGAGATACTCACTGTGATGGGGATTCACTCTGAAAAGAACTCAACTATTTATCTATCATTATTCTACTATTTGCAGAAAATGTACCACAACAATGCCTGTGGAACAATACTAGTAGCACTAGTGTCAACTGTAGTATCCTGTCCTGTATATCAACCAGCCAGCTCTTTTCACTGGTCACCCTCATATTTGGAATAGCTGAGTGCATAAGAAGCCTGGTGGGCTAAGTGGGCTCCGAGTGTGTGTGTGTGTGTGTGTGTGTGTGTGTGTGTGTGCGTACGTGGTGGAGTGGGTCAGGCTGCCAGTGGCAGGGTGGGTCTTTGTAAGATCTGGCGTCCGTCAACACTACCATGATGAGACAAGAACAGGTGCAGCTCAGGAACAACAGCTGCTGGCACACACACACACACACACACACACACACACACACACACACACACACACACACACACACACACACACACACACGCTAGCTTACAAAGGGAGCCACAGACAGACAGACAGAAAGAGAGAATAGAGGAAAGAGGGGGATGTGGAAAAAGAAGTGAAACTACATGGTTACAAGCTTAATATAACAGAGACAGGAAACTAGCCACTGATACAGGCAGAGACGAACAAAGAACAACACGGAAAAGTGGAAATATGTTCGTTGAGCCGACTACTTTCTCATTCAAAGCTCCTGAATATTGAGCAGATATCAGCCTCAGGGACTTTATTGCTGTGATGTCAAGCTAAGTGGTGACCTTTGGGGGAACACATTGATATGTATCAGATGCTAATGATGAGATCTGACATTTACCCATGAACTAGGATGAAAGAGAGGAGAGCCAAAGAGACGGAGGGATGAGATGGGATGGACGGAGAGGGGGAGAGAGGGGGAGGGTTTTAGGGAGGGAGAAAGAGGGAGAGAGGGGTGGGTAGGAGGGTGCGAGGGTGGGGGATAAAGCCGCCCAACTTTGGGGTCCAGTGGGAGGGAAGAGGTAGATGGGATATAGGAGGGAGTGAGGGAGGTGGGTTATGCTGTCTAAATTTGAAGGAGCAGAGGAAGACGGATAAAAGGCAGATATACAGGCCAGGTCAGCTTTGGGAGTGAGGGTAGGAGGAGGAGTTAGAGAGGAGAAGGGGCTGGGGAGGAGGAGGAGTTAGAGAGGAGGAGGGGCTGGGAGGGGTAAACATATAGGATGATAAATCTCCTGTGCCATCAGGGAGGTCTGTGTTGTTTTAATGTCTCGATGGAGAGGGTGTCTGACCGACAGTCACTCCTAAACTATGTCTAAGCACCAAAACGTCTAAGCACCAAAAGTATGTCTGTCTAGATTCTAAACCTCCTGGTGCTGAGCTGTGGTGAGAGATACTGGGACACCACATAGTCAACTAGAAGTTCATCTTAAATCAACTGAGGCACTTCCATCATTCAGCATACTGTTGTCACAAGACACTTAACGTTAGTGGGAACAACGCAGTTTAAACTTAAACATAAGAGATTCTGTTTCTCCCTGATTTCACTAGTAGTCATTACTGTCCTCAGTGTATTCTAAACGAGGCTCTTTAATGGACATAATAACAGAGAGACAATGATACTGGCAGGAACCAATTAAAGTAACCTTAGAACAGGACAGCAGACTAAAAGAGGCTTCTGTCTCCAGTCTCTATCATAAGTCCCTTCAGTCATAACTTGTGGTTGATTCTGATGATCTATTGTTGAAAGAAATGATATCTAGCAGCCATCCATTTTGATTCAAACATCCTCCGACCTTATCAAGGGTCACATTACAGCTGTTGTTCTAATGGGGTGTCTGCCTGGGTTGTTTTCATATGGTTGGTGGCTGTGTGTGTAAGATTAGGGTTTGTGTGTATCTGTGTGTATCTGTGTATCTGTGTGTCCGTGTCCGTGTCCGTGTGTGTGTGTGTGTGTGTGGCCTGTCCCGGATGTAGATGCCACAGGGCACCCCTACACACCCCTACACCACAGCTACCGGAGGTGGTACAGACTGGCTGTCTGGTACAACAGCACCTGTGCCACCCTCACCCACACATACTGTCTTTGTGCAAACTGGAAACAGCATATCCTGAGGCTGCATTTACTGGAAATCTTAGGAAAACGCTACCGAAGTTTTATCAACACATCTCCTGTGCTACGCATTCATCGAGCACTCTTGGCCATTGCTACTCCCCTTCCGGTATGGCTACAAGGCCCTCCCCCGCCCTCCCTTCGGCAAATCAGATCACGCCTCCATTCTGCTCCTTCCCTCCTATAAGCAGAAACTTAAACAGGAAGCACCCGTGATAAGGACTGTTCAACATTGGTCTGACCAATGGGAATCTACGCTTCAAGATTGTTTTGATCATGCAGACTAGGATATGTATTGAAGTATACACTGACTCTGTGACTGAGTTCCTCAGGAAGTGCATAGAGGATGTTGTTCCCACTGTGACAATTACAACTTATCCAAACCAAAAACCATGGATAGATGGCAGCATTCGCACAAAACATCCTAAGCCGCGTCTTCAGAGCATGTGCAGACCAGCTGGCTGGAGTGTTTACAGGCATATTCAATCTCTCCCTATCCCAGTCTGTTGTCCCCACTTGCTTCAAGATGCCCACCATTGGTGCATGCTCAGCCCTCTCCTGTACTCCCTATTCACCATGATTGCGAGGCCACGTACGTCTCCAAATCAATCATCAAGTTTGCAGACAACACAACAGCCACTAGAGCCACGGCCTGTTCATCCTGCTACCATCTAAAATCAATCAAATCAAATCTTATTTGTCACATGAGCCGAACACAAGTGCAGACTTTACCGTTTAACGCTTACTTACGAGCCCTTTCCAACAATGTAGTTAAAAAGTAAGAAAATTAACAAATAGATAAAAGAAAATAGTAACACAATAAAATAACAAAAACATGGCTATATACAGGCTATATATAAGATAACGAGTCCGTGTACTGGGGTACAAGGTCATTGAGGAGATTGATTGAGGTAATATGTACATGTAGGTTTGGTTAGGTGATTGATTGAGGTAATATGTACATGTAGGTTTGGTTAGGTGATTGATTGAGGTAATATGTACATGTAGGGTTGGTTAGGTGATTGAGGTAATATCTACATGTAGGGTTGGTTAGGTGATTGATTGAGGTAATATCTACATGTAGGGTTGGTTAGGTGATTGATTGAGGTAATATCTACATGTAGGGTTGGTTAGGTGATTGATTGAGGTAATATCTACATGTAGGGTTGGTTAGGTGATTGATTGAGGTAATATCTACATGTAGGTTGGTTAGGTGATTGATTTAGGTAATATGTACATGTAGGTTTGGTTAGGTGATTGATTGATTGAGGTAATATGTACATGTAGGTTTGGTTAGGTGATTGATTGAGTTAATATGTACATGTAGGTTTGGTTAGGTGATTGATTGAGGTAATATGTACATGTAGGTTTGGTTAGGTGATTGATTGAGTTAATATGTACATGTAGGTTGGTTAGGTGATTGATTGAGGTAATATGTACATGTAGGTTTGGTTAGGTGATTGATTGAGTTAATATGTACATGTAGGTTTGGTTAGGTGATTGACTGAGGTAAGATGTACATGTAGGTTTGGTTAGGTGATTGATTGAGGTAATATGTACATGTAGGTTTGGTTAGGTGATTGATTGAGTTAATATGTACATGTAGGTTTGGTTAGGTGATTGATTGAGTTAATATGTACATGTAGGTTTGGTTAGGTGATTGATTGATTGAGGTAATATGTACATGTAGGTTTGGTTAGGTGATTGATTGATTGAGGTAAGATGTACATGTAGGTTTGGTTAGGTGATTGATTGAGGTAATATGTACATGTAGGTTTGGTTAGGTGATTGATTGAGGTAATATGTACATGTAGGTTTGGTTAGGTGATTGATTGAGTTAATATGTACATGTAGGTTTGGTTAGGTGATTGATTGAGGTAATATGTACATGTAGGTTTGGTTAGGTGATTGATTGAGTTAATATGTACATGTAGGTTTGGTTAGGTGATTGACTGAGGTAAGATGTACATGTAGGTTTGGTTAGGTGATTGATTGAGGTAATATGTACATGTAGGTTTGGTTAGGTGATTGATTGAGTTAATATGTACATGTAGGTTTGGTTAGGTGATTGATTGAGTTAATATGTACATGTAGGTTTGGTTAGGTGATTGATTGATTGAGGTAATATGTACATGTAGGTTTGGTTAGGTGATTGATTGAGTTAATATGTACATGTAGGTTTGGTTAGGTGATTGATTGATTGAGGTAATATGTACATGTAGGTTTGGTTAGGTGATTGATTGATTGAGGTAAGATGTACATGTAGGTTTGGTTAGGTGATTGATTGAGGTAATATGTACATGTAGGTTTGGTTAGGTGATTGATTGATTGATTGAGGTAAGATGTACATGTAGGTTTGGTTAGGTGATTGATTGAGTTAATATGTACATGTAGGTTTGGTTAGGTGATTGATTGAGGTAATATGTACATGTAGGTTTGGTTAGGTGATTGATTGATTGATTGAGGTAATATGTACATGTAGGTTTGGTTAGGTGATTGATTGAGGTAATATGTACATGTAGGTTTGGTTAGGTGATTGATTGATTGAGGTAATATGTACATGTAGGTTTGGTTAGGTGATTGATTGAGGTAATATGTACATGTAGATAGGGGATGAAAAGCAGAGAGTCCGGGTAGCCGTTTAATTAACTCTAGAAGGTAGAGACAGTACAGACTGAAAAGCAGCTTCTATCTCCAGGCCATCCAACTGTTAAATAGTCACCACTAGCCGGCCTCCGCCCAGTACCCTGCCCTGAACTTAGTCACTGTTACCAGCCGGCTACCACCCGGTACTCTACCCTGCACCTTACAGACTGCTTTGCCCTATGTACATAGTCATTGAACACTGGTCACTTTAATCATGTTTACATACTGTTTTAGCCACTTCATATGTATATACTGTATTCTAGTCAAGGCTCATCCTATATAACTACTGCTGTACACACCTTTTCTATTCATATACTGTCCATACACACCATCATATATATTTATATTCTGGACTCTGATATTGCTCGTTCTGTTATTTCTTAATTCCTTTCGTTTTATTTGGGGGATTTGTGTGTATTGTTTTGTATTGTTAGGTATTACTGCGCTGTTGGAGCTAGAAACATAAGCATTTCGCTGCTCCTGCGATAACATTTGATTTGATCCACACACTCTCAGTCATTTAGTCAGATTTCATGTTCTAGTTTCAGTCTAAGCAGTCCTCCAAAGAGAGGGATCGTAGCTCACTGGTCCCTGGTATAAACAAGGTTGTGAAAGGCTGAGTTTCTACACTATATGCTGGCCACAGCTGCTGAAGGTCAGGTGGGTTTAACAGACTTGTGTCTAAGAGGAACCAGAGTCCCGGTTGTCATGTCGATTGAAAGGAGAGGACTAAGGTGCAGCGTGGTGAGCGTACATATTCTTTTTATTCAAAAATACGCCGAACAAAACAATAAACACTACCCAACAAACCGTGACGCTAAAGGCTATGTGCCATAAACAAAGTCAACTTCCCACAACACAAGGAGGGAAAAGTGCTACCTAAGTATGGTTCCCAATCAGAGACAACGATAGACAGCTGTCCCTGATTGAGAACCATACCCGGCCAAAACATAGAAAATAAAGAACATAGAAAAAGGAACATAGAATGCCCACCCTAGTCACACCCTGGCCTACCCAAAATAGAGAATAAAAAACCTCTCTATGGCCAGGGCGTGACACCGGTGTTTTATTTGACCATCCAGCTTATTTACCATCAAGGGCTTGTTCACCGAGCACACACACACACACACACACACACACACACACACACACACACACACACACCATCTGTTTGACCACATGTCTGGATGGGCAGGGAATTGAGTGTGTGTGTGTGTGTGTGTGATGATTCAGAGGATGAGCTGACGTTCTCCACTGAATCAAACAGGACAGGTTGTTAAGCGTATGGACGCATCCATAATCATCTGGGCTATAAATGCACTACTTATCCTACTTCTCAATGACACAGATATCAGTATGAAAATCCATATATCCACCTCTGTTATGGCATAAAACCCTACTCTCAGAGTCCCCCTCCAAAGCTTAATGACTCAGCAACAGTTTCTGTATGTTTATCTGTGTCAAGGGGTCTGCCGTGCTGTGCTTTGAGGGTACTTTAACCTGAGTGTACAGCCTTAGATACATCACAGCCTATGGTGTGTGTGTACATTCTCTGTCTTTCTCTCTAGGGTTCTGGGTCAAAGTTTAGGGCCCTTGGACAAACAGTGTGAAGTGGGATACAAGGTCAGCTCAGCTCGGCACTTTTGTCTCACAAGACATTCCGCCTCGCCACTCCAGTTGTCTTGGCGACGGGGTCAGGAGTCAAACCCATTCAGTGGGAGGCTTGGTTAGGCCTGTCTGGCTGTACTTTGGAACAGGGGTAGGAGAGGGGGAGACAGGGAGGGAGGAGAGAGGGAGGAAACTGGAGATGGAGGGGGGATTATGATGATACAGATGGTAGTGGCGAGAACATGTTTTGTTCATTGGGACAGAGTTAACTTCTACTTACTAAATAAACAAACCTTTAAATCTACGAGTCAAGAGTTCCCCCTGCTTCCCCACAGTGGCAAGAAACAAAATGTATAGAATAAGGTTTTAGAGAGAGGAAGTGTTCTCTCTAACTAGATTATGGGGTAAAGAAATAAGGCAATAGGCTTGGCTGCTGTAGGAAAATGGGTTTGAAATGTCGGGGATTTACTACCAATGTATTTAGCTGGTACTCTCATCTATTAAGCGTTACAGTGTAAAATGTAACACATCTTTCAGAGAGAATATCAGGAAGGTCATTAATAAAGCTAAATTAGTTGACAGAATCTGATTCCAGTATATATCCGTCTATTAAAAGAGGGTTAGTGAGGAAATGGCCATCCGTCGCCCAGCCTGGATATGAGACCTTGAATGTCTGTGCTGCTGTATATAACAAAGGAAAGCTGTGAGTGAGACAGCCTAAACAGTAAATTACATTTGGAATTGGCTGAAGATATAAAGTAGAATTTCATTACTGTCCCCATCAAAGAGATACAAAGCAGAGGAGAGACAACCAATTACTGGAAGCTCTCTGTCTCCTAGCGCCCAGCACCCATTTTCAGAGAAACTCAATTTGAGCCTGCTTGTGTGTATATGCCTAAAAAATTTCATTAAAAAATGAAAGAGTGAGAGGGGAACCCAATCAGTGGGTGTCACTAAAGAGACAGAGATGAGAAAAGGTGTTAATATTTAATGTTTGGGGCCCAAATCTGCCCCTCTCTCCCTCCTCCCATCCTCTCTCCCCCCAGGCACTCCAATTATGAATCCTGTCTTTTTCCCCCAACTTTCCCAATTTCTCTTTCCCCATGAAAGGCAGCCAGGGCCAAAAAAAATTTGGAAGGAGGAGCGAGGAGAGGGGGGGTGGGGAGATGGGGTTTCATTGAAAGCTAAAGGAGGGAGGGGCTCTGAAGGAGTAGCAGTATGGTGGTACAGTACAGAGAGAAGAGTAGCAGTAGGTAGTACAGTACAGAGAAAGGAGTAGCAGTAGGTAGTACAGTACAGAGAAGGGTAGCAGTAGGTTGTAGTAACAGTACAAAGGAGTAGCAGTAGGGGTACAGTACAGAGAAAGGAGTAGCAGTAGGGGTACAGTCAGAGAAAGAGAGAGAGTAGCAGTAAGTAATACAGTATAGAAAGGAGTAGCAGTAGGTGGTACAGTACAGAGAAAGGAGTAGCAGTAGGTGGTACAGTACAGAGAAGGAAGTAGTAGCAGTAGGTGGTACAGTACAGAGGAAAGGAGTAGTAGTAGGTGGTACAGTACAGAGAAAGGAGTAGCAGTAGGTGGTGCAGTACAGAGAAAGGAGTAGCAGTAAGTAGTACAGTATAGAGAAAGGAGTAGCAGTAGGTGGTACAGTACAGAGAAAGGAGTAGCAGTAAGTAGTACAGTATAGAGAAAGGAGTAGCAGTAGGTGGTACAGTACAGAGAAAGGAGTAGCAGTAGGTGGTACAGTACAGAGAAAGGAGTAGCAGTAGGTGGTACAGTACAGAGAAAGGAGTAGCAGTAGGTGGTATAGTACAGAGAAAGGAGTAGCAGTAAGTGGTACAGTACAGAGAAAGGAGTAGCAGTAGGTGGTACAGTATAGAGAAAGGAGTAGCAGTAGGTGGTACAGTACAGAGAAAGGAGTAGCAGTAGGTGGTACAGTACAGAGAAAGGAGTAGCAGTAGGTGGTACAGTACAGCGAAAGGAGTAGCAGTAGGTGGTACAGTACAGAGAAAGGAGTAGCAGTAAGTAGTACAGTACAGAGAAAGAAGCAGCAGTAGGTGGTACAGTACAGAGAAAGGAGTAGCAGTAGGTGGTACAGTATAGAGAAAGGGGAAAGAAGAAGATGAACATGCTAGAGTGCAAAGTGAGTAGGGAGAGGTGAAAGAGAGGGGGGTGAGGAGGGACAGATGAGTTCATGAACGAGAGGAGGGGGAGAGAGGAAAGACCCTCACAGAGGGGGAGGTAAAGAGAGGGAGAGAGGGGAGCCTCAGTGCTCCTGTTGAATTCCCCTCCGTACTCTAGTAAATGAGTTGCCAATGATATGCATTTTTTGCCAATGATATGCGCTGTTACTAATGTCGCTCACACCAGTAATGGACGCTCAAAATGAACTGAATTAATTCGATAGAGAGACAACCTCAGAAAGAGACGGAGGGATTGATGAAAGACGAAGAGGGGGAAGGGGGATGTGGTATGAGGGGAAAGGAGAGAAGAGGAGGAAGTCCTCTGTATAAATCAAGCCAGGACAGCTCCCGTGGCTAGCTGCTTGGGATGTTTGGCAACACAGTGCAGGGGCACCTCTGTTATGTCATTGGAGATCATTTACAGCAGAGGAAGGATGTAAGA
The DNA here is from genome assembly GCF_901001165.1 of Salmo trutta. Taxonomy (NCBI): domain Eukaryota; kingdom Metazoa; phylum Chordata; class Actinopteri; order Salmoniformes; family Salmonidae; genus Salmo; species Salmo trutta. Next base: position 15,727 of record NW_021823457.1, read on the forward strand.
GAGAGAGAGGGATGAGGAGAAGGGAGAGAGAAAGGGGGATGAGAGAAGGGCTGAGTCAGAAGATGAATATTGGAGCTGTAAGCGAGACATTAGAACTGCAGCTAATCTCACTAAAAGGGTTACGACAGAGTACTGCTCTCTCTCTCCCCTACCCCCTTCTCTCTCCCTCTCTCTCTCTCTCTCCTACCCCCTTCTCTCTCCCTCTCTGTCTGTCTCCCCTTTCCTTTTCTCTCTCTCTCCCCTACCCCCTTCCCCTCCCTCTCTCTCTCTCTCTCTCCTACCCCCTTCTCTCTCCCTCTCTGTCTGTCTCCCCTTTCCTTTTCTCTCTCTCTCCCCTACCCCCTTCCCTCTCCCTCTCTCTCTCTCTCTCTCCTACCCCCTTCCCTCTCCCTCTCTCTCTCTCTCTCTCCTACCCCCTTCCCTCTCCCTCTCTGTCTGTCTCCCCTTCCCTTTTCTCTCACTCTCTCTCCCCTCTCTGACTCAATCTCCTTCACTTACCTTTCTCCTTCCCTTTTTCTGTGCCTTAATCTCTGTTGACTGAATTCTGTTGTCCCTCTGTTTTCTCTTTATCTCCCTTATTTAGCTTTAATAGAAGGCCCCATGTGGCTCAATGGACTGTTCTTTCTAGAAACACTACTGTGTCTGTAGTGTAGTGAAGTGTAGTGTACTGTAGTGTAGTATACTGTAGTGTTCTGTAGTGTAGTGGCCAGGGGAAACTAGGATACAGTAGCTGGCTCTACTTTGATTCAGATAAAAGGTATGAGCTATTATTGTCAGTCTGGAAGGAGGAAATGTGTTTGTGACAAGGGAATTCTTCAAGAAAGGATGCCTTTCAATGGTTTTTACTGGACAGAAGCTCCAGTAACATTATTTACAGTGCAGTGGTACAGTGGATCACAGGTCTATAATGCTGTATTACTTGTTATAAGCATTCATTAACCTTTATGATGCACAATGCATTGCAACCGTATCATAATGCACGCACACACACACACACACACACACACACACACACACACACACACACACACACACACACACACACACACACACACACACACACACACACACACACACACACACACACACACACACACACACACACACACACACACACACGCTCCTTTTCCATGTTTCAGAGTTGTCCTCTCAACCACCACTTATGCCTCCTAAAAATATATTTCCTCCTATTTATTATTCCTTTATCTCTCTACCTCCTTTCTCCAGTTTCCACATTCTCACACTCAAGTGTTTTGTTTGTGGAACAAAGGCAGTCCCATTGGCATTTTGGTTACGCTTACTGTCAGTAGGCAGGGGTAAACAAGGAAAGGGTATTGTAGTTTACTAGAGTAAACAGCATGGTGCTGCGACCCAGCTCTCACTTCCCAGCTCTAACAGTCACAGACACTTCCTACTGTACTGTACTACTGTTGAGACCAGACATGGGTCAGATACAGAAACAAATACTTTCAAATACTGGAGGTGCGCTTGAGTATACCTTTCTCTGTACAATGGACTCAATGGAAAAGTCCCAATCCACCCCCCCCCACCCCCCTCTCTCTCTCTCTCTCTCTCTCTCCTCCCTCTCCTCCTCCACCCCACTCTCTCTCTCTCTCTTCTCCCTCTCCTCTTCCACCCCCCTCTCTCTATCTCTCTCTCCTCCCTCTCCTCCTCCACCCCACTCTCTCTCTCCCTCTACAGTGGTTGTGAGTGGCACTCAGACAGTCTCATTTAGACAGGAATCCCTTCAGTTCTAATGAGGCTCTGCTTTGGCAGCAGATACAGAAAGAGAGACCAAAGAGAGAGAGAGAGAGAGGAGAGAGAGAGAGAGAGAGAGAGAGAGAGAGAGAGACAGAGAGAGGAGAGAGAGAGAGAGAGACAGAGAGAGAGAGAGAGAGAGAGACAGAGAGAGAGAGAAGAGAGACAAAGAGAGAGAGAGAGACAGAGAGAGAGAGACAAAGAGAGAGAGACAAAGAGAGAGAGACAAAGAGAGAGAGACAAAGAGAGAGAGAGAGAGACAAAGAGAGAGAGAGAGAGAGAAAGAAAGAAAAAGAGTACTATACTGGTTGCTGGTTCACTCTACACTACAGGTCCCTTCTACAAGTCTCCTGGGACATGGTTTGGTAAAGAGGGGGAGAATAAAATGAGAGATGTAGAGAAAATGGATATTCTCTTATTAGTCACTATTATTCACTGCCATCAATTCATAATGGCCTGTTAACAAGACTGCAGCTGTATGGCAGGTGCACACAAAAGTCTGAGTCTGCAACCAGCAGAGAGGCATGAATCTGGTGAGGACAGGTCTAAACGATGCTGAACTGTCCCACTTTGTCCTCTATGTGAAATATGACTGGCCTCTCTGAATAAAGGGGTTTTAGAATAGGGCGAGTGTACTCCTTAGGGGGCCAAGTCACAGTGCATGACAAGTCAGCATGACAATAATGAGATAACAGGTCCAACGGAGAACTCCCCCCTTCTTTTATCCACACATCCCTCCTTTTAACAGGCCAGGCTCAGCAGGCCGGTAAAGCCTATGTGTCTGAAAGGGAGAGATAGAGGAATAGAGAGAGAAACACAGTGGAGGAGAGATAGAGACTAACAATGAGGAGGGGAGGAGCAGCAGAAGTGTGTACGGTGGTGTATGTGCGTGGTAGGGGAGAAAAACACAGAGGAAGTCAGCCAGGGCTGCTGTAGAGCACTTACGAGATGGAGGAGAGAAAGAGAAGGGGAGAGGGGAGAGGGGAGAGAAGGAGAGGGGCAGGGGGTGCAGAGTATGGGTCAGTGCACTGCTGCCTACTCTGCTCTGTTCCACCATCACAATCACCCTCGCACCTGCCACCTCCCCCTGCCTCTTCTCTCTCCCTCCTTTCTTTCTCTCCTTCCTTTCCCTCAGAGTTAACTCCTCCCCCCTCTTCGTCAAACAGGCTTTAACCGTGTTGACATTGCCACCAGGAGGTTTGGAGAAGGAGGCTAGAGAGATATGGGTGTATATGTATTTATTACAGCAGCTACGCTTCCTGGGGTTCAAAATCATTAAGGTACAAAAACAAAACAAAAACACTAGCTAACGTAACACACTTTCATCCACCAGATCTCACACTTCTCATTTGGTTGTCCAAACTCCCCTCAAAGTTAAAAAAAAGATTGATTGATTGGTCTTATCTTTCCTTATCAATCCTCATGTGAATGTGTATTACAGATTTACCAATCCTCACTTAACTCTCCTCTCTCTGACACAGGTTTGTGAATCCCTCATTGTTTTGGGATGTAGTTTCGTCTCTCTGCCCTTCTTCCTCAATCCACTGTTCTTATCTTATTTAGTGTAGATTTATGACTGGGACTGAGGGTGGTCAGAGACAGGACTTCACCCAAACAACATGAACTGTCTGCTGGGGTTATCAACACCCGCTGTCCCAAAACACAGAATAATCCTCCTCGGATTTAAAACGATCCGTCTCTCCTTAAAGGTCCAATGCAGCCATTTTTATCTCAATATCAAATCCTTTCTGGGTAACAGTGAAGTACCTTACTGTGATTGTTTTCAATTAAAATGGTCAAAAATAATCAGTTTCTTATCAAAGAGCAATTTCTCAAGCAAGAATGTTGCTAGTTCTGTAGTCTGAGTGGGGAGGGGAAAACTGAACATTTGCTGTTATTGACAGAGGTTTGGAACTCTCTTTCTTATTGGTCTATTATCTAATTTACCACCTGGTGATGTCACCAGGAAGGCCAAAGCTCCATGCCATCAAAACAGGCTGAAACATCAAGAGTTCATACACTAAAAGGGCATTATCATACATTTCACTATTTCACAGTATTATTCCAACTTCATAGTGTGGAAATATATAAAACAAACACAGGAAAATCACATTTCTGGACTGCACTAGGCCTTTAAGTGCATTTCCTTCACCCCATCCCAAAAACTAATGCACACATGTACTCAGGCTCACTCACAGCACCATCAAACTCCCCCACCTACTCCCTCCCTCCCTCTCTCCCTCCCCCACCTTCTCCCTCCCTCCCTCTCTCTCTCCCTCCCTCCCTCCCCCACCTTCTCCCTCTCTCCCTCCCTCCCTCCCTTCCTCCAGCTCTCCTTATTGTTCCCTATTATGGCAGATTAACTTATCATGCTTGGAGGAACTTCAGTAGGTGGGGGGTAAAGTGTCACACATCGGTACACACAATCACTTGCAGACACACACACACACACACTCACACAGAGGCACACACACTCACGCAGAGACACCACGCAGAGACACCAGACAGAAACACACACACTCACACAGAGACACACACACTCACACAGAGACACACACACTCACACAGAGACACATAGACAGACACACACATGGACATAGAGGTACACAGACACACAGTTAGTCCGTGAGACACACAGACGTACAGATACAGTATTCTCTGTCTGGGGTACTCAGCCTGTTAGGACTGTAAACAGGTCAGGTCCCAGGCTGAAAGACAGAGAGAGAAAGGGAGAGGTGTAGATCCCTGGAAAAGCTCTATTAATCCACCTGATCCCTGAGAGAATGGAGGAATAATACTGTTCATTATTCCCCTACATTCTTCTTTCTCTCCTCTCACACTCTCTCTTTCTGTTTATCTCTTTCTACCTTTCTTATTCTTGCTGATTCTCTTTCTCTCTCTAAATATCAGTCTACCACTCACTTACCCACCAAATGTAAATGATCTGTCTATCACTCAAATACACTCTCCTGTCCGCTCCCTCTTTCTCTCTCTCTCTCTCTCTGTCTCTTGCTTCCACTGTCTCCACAATATGCTTTGACTGAATATAAAAGGATATGAAATTGAGGCTGGCAGAGTGGCGTTTCTGCCTGGGTTGAGAGGGAACCACACTGACTTTAATTAGACAGTACAACACTGACACATGGCAGTCTGACAACGGTTACACACTCACTAGTCTGACAACAGTTACACACTCACTAGTCTGACAACGGTTACACACTCAATAGTCTGACAGCGGTTACACACTCACTAGTCTGGTAGTGGTTACACACTCACTAGTCTGGTAGTGGTTACACACTCACTAGTCTGACAGTGGTTACACACTCACTAGTCTGTCAGTGGTTACACACTCACTAGTCTGACAGTGGTTACACACTCACTAGTCTGTCAGTGGTTACACACTCACTAGTCTGACAGTGGTTACACACTCACTAGTCTGACAGTGGTTACACACTCACTAGTCTGACAGTGGTTACACACTCACTAGTCTGACAGTGGTTACACACTCACTAGTCTGACAGTGGTTACACACTCACTAGTCTGTCAGTGGTTACACACTCACTAGTCTGACAGTGGTTACACACTCACTAGTCTGGTAGTGGTTACACACTCACTAGTCTGACAGTGGTTACACACTCACTAGTCTGGTAGTGGTTACACACTCACTAGTCTGACAGTGGTTACACACTCACTAGTCTGACAGTGGTTACACACTCACTAGTCTGGTAGTGGTTACACACTCACTAGTCTGACAGTGGTTACACACTCACTGGCACTGCTAGACTGGGGACTGGGAAACCCCTCTGACCACCACCCACACTAAACTGTTACAAATGGCACACACACACACACACACACACACGTGATATACTATGTTATACAATCAAATTTCTTATCCACATCATGTTCTCTCTGTGGCGTCACAATGTTGCTGTTGCATAGACAGTATGTCTTAACATGTCTCAATACACATACAGAAATGCTTACAGTAACACTACACTACACTGTGTAGTGTTACAGTAGCACTACTCTACACATTGTTACAGTAACACTACACATGTTACAGTAACACTACGCATTGTTACAGTGACACTACACTACACTACACATTGTTACAGTAACATTACACATTGTTACAGTGAGACTACACTACACTACACATTGTTACAGTAGCACTACACTACACATTGTTACAGTAACACTACATTACACATTGTTACAGTAGCACTACACTACACATTGTTACAGTAACACTACATTACACATTGTTACAGTAGCACTACATTACACATTGTTACAGTAACACTACACATTGTTACAGTAACACTACACATTGTTACAGTAACACTACACTACACATTGTTACAGTAACACTACACATTGTTACAGTAACACTACACATTGTTACAGTAACACTACACTACACATTGTTACAGTAACACCACACTACACATTGTTACAGCAACACTACACATTGTTACAGTAACACTACACATTGTTACAGTAACACTACCTATTGTTACAGTAACACTACACACTGTTACAGTAACACTACACACTGTTACAGTAACAATACACTAAACATTGTTACAGTAACACTACCTATTGTTACAGTAACACCACACTACACATTGTTACAGTAACACTACACATTGTTACAGTAACACTACACTACACATTGTTACAGTAACACTACACATTGTTACAGTAACACTACACATTGTTACAGTAACACTACCTATTGTTACAGTAACACTACACTACACATTTTTACAGTAACACCACACTACACATTGTTACAGCAACACTACACATTGTTACAGTAACACTACACATTGTTACAGTAACACTACCTATTGTTACAGTTACACTACCTATTGTTACAGTAACACCACACTACACAATGTTACAGTAACACTACACACTGTTAAAGTAACAATACACTAAACATTGTTACAGTAACACTACCTATTGTTACAGTAACACCACACTACACATTGTTACAGTAACACTACACATTGTTACAGTAACACTACACTACACATTGTTACATTAACACTACCTATTGTTACAGTAACACTACACTACACATTGTTACAGTAACAGTAGACATTGTTACAGGTAACACTACACATTGTTACAGTAACACTACACTATACATTGTTGCAGTAACACTCTACTACACATTGTTACAGTAACACTACCTATTGTTACAGTAACACTACACTACACATTGTTACAGTAACAGTACACATTGTTACGGGTAACACTACACATTGTTACAGTAACACTACACTATACATTGTTACAGTAACACTATACATTGTTACAGTAACGTTACACTACACATTGTTACAGTAACACTATACATTGTTACAGTAACACTACACTACACATTGTTACAGTAACACTACACTATACATTGTTACAGTAACACTACATTACACATTGTTAGTAACACTACACACTGTTACAGTAACACTACACACTGTTACAGTAACACTACACACTGTTACAGTAACACTACACTACACATTGATACAGTACAGATAGCCCCTATTATCTCCCCTGACACTTCAAGAGAGGCAGCCTAATAAAGAGAAGGCAACAATACAGTGAGGAAGTTCTGTTAAGGCTATAAATGGATAGGTCCAGTGGATATAGAAGGAAGTTCTGTTAAGGCTATAAATGGATAGGTCCAGTGGATATAGAAGAAAGTTCTGTTAAGTATATAAATGGATAGGTCCAGTGGATATAGAAGGAAGTTCTGTTAAGGCTATAAATGGATAGGTCCAGTGGATATAGAAGGAAGCTCTGTTAGGACCATAAATGGATAGGTCCAGTGGATATAGAAGGAAGTTCTGTTAAGGCTATAAATGGATAGGTCCAGTAGATATAGAAGGAAGTTCTGTTAGGACCATAAATGGATAGGTCCAGTGGATATAGAAGAAAGTTCTGTTAAGGCTATAAATGGATAGGTCCAGTGGATATAGAAGGAAGTTCTGTTAAGGCTATAAATGGATAGGTCCAGTGGATATAGAAGGAAGTTCTGTTAGGACCATAAATGGATAGGTCCAGTAGATATAGAAGGAAGTTATGTTAAGGCTATAAATGGATAGCCAAATTGAAAACCCTAGTCATTGGCGACTCCATTACCCGCAGTATTAGACTTAAAACGAATCATCCAGCGATCATACACTGTTTACCAGGGGGCAGGGCTACCGACGTTAAGGCTAATCTAAAGACGGTGCTGGCTAAAGCTAAAACTGGCGAGTGTAGAGAGTATAGAGATATTGTTATCCACGTCGGCACCAACGATGTTAGGATGAAACAGTCAGAGGTCACCAAGCGCAACATAGCTTCAGCGTGTAAATCAGCTAGAAAGATGTGTCGGCATCGATTAATTGTCTCTGGCCCCCTCCCAGTTAGGGGGAGTGATGAGCTCTACAGCAGAGTCTCACAACTCAATCGCTGGTTGAAAACTGTGTTCTGCCCAAAAGATAGAATTTGTAGATAATTGGCCCTCTTTCTGGGACTCACCCACCAACAGGACCAAGCCTGGCCTGTTGAGGAGTGACGGACTCCATCCTAGCTGGAGGGGTGCTCTCATCTTATCTACGAACATAGACAGGGCTCTAACTCCTCTAGCTCCACAATGAAATAGGGTGCAGGCCAGGCAGCAGGCTGTTAGCCAGCCTGCCAGCTTAGTGGAGTCTGCCATTAGCACAGTCAGTGTAGTCAGCTCAGCTTTCCCCATTGAGACCGTGTCTGTGCCTCGATCTAGGTTGGGCAAAATAAAAAATGGCGGTGTTCGCTTTAGTAATCTCACTAGTATAAAGACCTCCTCCATTCCTGCCATTATTGAAAGAGATTGTGATACTTCACATCTCAAAATTGGGTTACTTAATGTGAGATCCCTCACTTCCAAGGCAGTTACAGTCAATTAACTAATCACTGATCATAATCTTGATGTGATTGGCCTGACTGAAACATGGCTTAAGCCTGATGAATTTACTGTGTTAAATGAGGCCTCACCCCCTGGTTACACTAGTGACCATACCCCCCGTGCATCCGGTAAAGGCGGAGGTGTTGCTAATATCTACGATAGCAAATTTAAATTTACAACAAAAAAAAACAATGACGTTTTCGTCTTTTGAGCTTCTAGTCATGAAATCTATGCAGCCTACTCACTCACTTTTTATAGCCACTGTTTACAGGCCTCCTGGGCCATATGCAGTGTTCCTCACTGAGTTCCCTGAATTCCTATCGGATGTTGTAGTCATAGCAGATAATATTCAAATTTTTGGTGACTTTAACATTCACATGGAAAAGTCCACAGACCCACTCCAAAAGGCTTTCGGAGCCATCATCGACTCAGTGGGTTTTGTCCAACATGTCTCTGGACCTACTCACTGCCACAGTCATACTCTGGACCTAGTTTTGTCCCATGGAATAAATGTTGTGGATCTTAATGTTTTTCCTCATAATCCTGGATTATCGGACCACCATTTTATTGCGTTTACAATTGCACCAAATAATCTGCTCAGACCCCAACCAAGGAGCATTAAAAGTCGTGCTATAAATTCTCAGACAACCCAAAGATTCCTTGATGCCCTTCCAGACTCCCTCTGCCTACCCAAGGACATCAGAGGACAAAAATCAGTTAACCACCTAACCGAGGAACTCAATTTAACCTTGCGCAATACCCTAGATGCAGTTGCACCCCTAAAAATTAAAAACATCTGTCATAAGAAACTAGCTCCCTGGTATACAGAAAATACACGAGCTCTGAAGCAAGCTTCCAGAAAATTGGAACGGAAATGGCGCCACACCAAACTGGAAGTCTTCCGACTAGCTTGGAAAGACAGTACCGTGCAGTATCGAAGAGCCCTCACTGCTGCTCGATCATCCTATTTTTCCAACTTAATTGAGGAAAATAAGAACAATCCGAAATTTATTTTTGATACTGTCGCAAAGCTAACTAAAAAGCAGCATTCGCAAATGGAGGATGGCTTTCACTTCAGCAGTAATACATTTATGAACTTCTTTGAGGAAAAGATCATGATCATTAGAAAGCAAATTACGGACTCCTCTTTAAATCTGGGTATTCCTCCAAAGCTCCATTGTCCTGAGTTTGTACAACTCTGCCAGGACCTTGGCTCAAGGGAGATACTAAAGTGTTTTAGTACTATATCTCTTGACACAATGATGAAAATAATCATGGCCTCCAAACCCTCAAGCTGCATACTGGACCCTATTCCAACTAAACTACTGAAAGAGCTGCTTCCTGTGCTTGGCCCTCCTATGTTGAACATAATAAACGGCTCTCTATCCACCGGATGTGTACCAAGCTCACTAAAAGTGGCAGTAATAAAGCCTCTCTTGAAAAAGCCGAATCTTGACCCAGAAATTATAAAAAACTATCGGCCTATATCGAATCTTGCATTCCTCTCAAAAATTTTAGAAAAAGCTGTTCCACAGCAACTCACTGCCTTCCTGAAGACAAACAATGTATACGAAACGCTTCAGTCTGGTTTTAGACCCCATCATAGCACTGAGACTGCACTTGTGAAGGTGGTAAATGACCTTTTAATGACGTCAGATCGAGGCTCTGCATCTGTCCTCGTGCTCCTAGATCTTAGTGCCGCTTTTGATACCATCGATCACCACATTCTTTTGGAGAGATTGGAAACCCAAATTGGTCTACATGGACAAGTTCTGGCCTGGTTTAGATCTTATCTGTCGGAAAGATATCAGTTTGTCTCTGTGAATGGTTTGCCCTCTGACAAATCAATTGTAAATTTCGGTGTTCCTCAAGGTTCCGTTTTAGGACCACTATTGTTTTCACTATATATTTTACCTCTTGGGGATGTCATTCGAAAACATAATGTTAAATTTCACTGCTATGCGGACAACACACAGCTGTACATTTCAATGAAACATGGTGAAGCCCCAAAATTGCCCTCGCTAGAAGCCTGTGTTTCAGACATAAGGAAGTGGATGGCTGCAAACTTTCTACTTTTAAACTCGGACAAAACAGAGATGCTTGTTCTAGGTCCCAAGAAACAAAGAGATCTTCTGTTCAATCTGACAATTAATCTGGATGGTTGTACAGTCGTCTCAAATAAAACTGTGAAGGACCTCGGTGTTACTCTGGACCCTGATCTCTCTTTTGAAGAACATATCAAGACTGTTTCAAGGACAGCTTTTTTCCATCTACGTAACATTGCAAAAATCAGAAACTTTCTGTCCAAAAATGACGCAGAAAAATTAATCCATGCTTTTGTTACTTCTAGGCTGGACTACTGCAATGCTCTACTTTCCGGCTACCCGGATAAAGCACTAAACAAACTTCAGTTAGTGCTAAATACGGCTGCTAGAATCCTGACTAGAACCCAAAAATTTGATCATATTACTCCTGTGCTAGCCTCCCTACACTGGCTTCCTGTTAAGGCAAGGGCTGATTTCAAGGTTTTACTGCTAACCTACAAAGCATTACATGGGCTTGCTCCTAGCTATCTTTCCAATTTGGTCCTGCCGTACATACCTACACGTACGCTACGGTCACAAGACGCAGGCCTCCTAATTGTCCCTAGAATTTCTAAGCAAACGGCTGGAGGTAGGGCTTTCTCCTGCAGAGCTCCATTTTTATGGAATGGTCTGCCTACCCATGTGAGAGACGCAGACTCAGTCTCAACCTTTAAGTCTTTACTGAAGACTTATCTCTTCAGTAGGTCCTATGATTAAGTATAGTCTGGCCCAGGAGTGTGAAGGTGAACGGAAAGGTTGGAGCAACGAACCGCCCTTGCTGTCTCTGCCTTGCCGGTTCCCCTCTTTCCACTGGGATTCTCTGCCTCTAACCCTATTACAGGGGCTGAGTCACTGACTTACTGGTGTTCTTCCATGCCGTCCATGGGAGGGGTGCGTCACTTGAGTGGGTTGAGTCACTGACGTGGTCTTCCTGTCTGGGTTGGCGCCCCCCCCTTGGGTTGTGCCATGGCGGAGATTTTTGTGGGCTATACTCGGCCTCGTCTTCGGACGGTAAGTTGGTGGTTGTAGACATCCCTCTAGTGGTGTGGGGGCTGTGCTTTGGCAAAGTGGGTGGGGCTATATCCTGCCTGTTTGGCCCTGTCCGGGGGTATCATCGGATGGGGCCACAGTGTCTTCTGATCCCTCCTGTCTCAGCCTCCAGTATTTATGCTGCAGTAGTTTATGTGCCGGGGGGCTAGGGTCAGTCTGTTACATCTGGAGTATTCTCTTGTCTTATCCGGTGTCCTGTGTGAATTTAAATATGCTCTCTCTAATTCTCTCTTTCTCTCTTTCTTTCTTTCTCTCGGAGGACCTGAGCCCTAGGACCATGCCTCGGAACTACCTGGCATGATGACTCCTTGCTATCCCCAGTCCACCTGGCCATGCTGCTGCTCCAGTTTCAACTGTTCTGCCTGCGGCTACGGAACCCTGACCTGTTCACCGGACGTGCTTGTTGCATCCCTCGACAACTACAATGATTATTATTATTTGACCATGCTGGTCATTTATGAACATTTTAACATCTTGACCATGTTCTGTTATAATATCCACCCGGCACAGCCAGAAGAGGACTGGCCACCCCTCATAGCCTGGTTCCTCTCTAGGTTTCTTCCTAGGTTTTTGGCCTTTCTAGGGAGTTTTTCCTAGGGAGTTTTTCCTAGCCACCGTGCTTCTTTCACATGCATTGCTTGCTGTTTGGGGTTTTAGGCTGGGTTTCTGTACAGCACTTTGAGATTTCAGCTGATATACGAAGGGCTATATAAATACATTTGATTTGATTTGATGATAGGTCCAGTGGATATAGAAGGAAGTTCTGTTAAGGCTATAAATGGATAGGTCCAGTGGATATTGGCCATGGTATGTATGATATGTGTATCAGTAAATGGTATGTATGATAAGTGTATCAGTAAATGGTATGTATGATATGTGTATCAGTAAATGGTATGTATAACACACATATTTCTCATACCAATCTGCATATATGGAGAGAACGGTACGCTGATAATGTATGCACAAGTGTACACACACAAACACACTTTCCACTCCCCTCTGTGTTGACCTCCCTAGCATTCCTGTCTAATCTGCCCTATAATGGCACACCTGTCCTCTCTCATTCTGTACCTCCGTCTGGCATTCAGGGTACAGCAACAGGGGCCTGAGGGGGGAAATCAGCTGACCCAACCCCTCCCGAATTCTCAATTCCCTCCCTCACTCCCTCTGTCCCTCAGTGCGTTTCCATGGAGAATGGTCGTGGGTTACAGAAGGGGCGGGGGGTGGGTGAAATGTTACCACGGTGACAGACTGGGAGGTAATTGTCATGGCTGGATAGAAAGATTATTGGGAAAGAGGGGAGAGTGAGGGGAGAGAGAGAGGGAGAGAAAGGGGAGAGAAAGGGGAGAGAGAGGGGGAGAGAGAGGGGAGAGAGCGAGGGAGAGAAAGGGGAGAGAGAGGGGAGAGAGCGAGGGGAGAGAGAGAGGAGAGAGAGAGAGGGGAGAGAGCGAGGGGGTGAGGTCTAAGGTGAAGTCAGGTCAGTCAGGCGCAGATTGGAATACCACAGAGGCCACAGCGGCCACATTATTATTGATTGCAAGGCATTATGGGGCTGGGGACGGACTGTGGGGAGGCTGGGGGATCCCACTGGAGACTGAGGACTTAATGGAGCCGTGACATCAAAGTCAACGTGGTGACATTGACCCTGCAGGGGACAGACACTAGAGGGTTAACACAGAACGTCCAAAACACCACAGGACAAACCAATTTTTAAAAAACAGCTGTTGTACAAATACAAGCAAAGAAAGGAAAAAATGTCCACTGACTGTTTGCTTCGGCCACAGGTCTTTGTCACGTTATAGAAAGCAGCAAACAGAGATGGGACATTTGCATAGTTAGACTCAGCTGGGTAAACCTGTCATCCCTGGCCCAGGCCTCAGCAGTAGGATGTCGGGGGGGGCATCATCGGTCACTGTCTGTGCCCACTGACTATAAACATGTCTATCTGTCTGCTGAACTAACCCCAGTCGACCGATGCCATCTGGAATGTGTAAAATCCCTCCAAGACAAAACAACACACGTCTCAACCTGTCCAGACCAGGTCTTTAGGAGATGGGAGATAGAGGGAGAGGGGAGGAGAGGGGGGAGAGTAGGTGAGGGCAGAGAGGACGTGATGAGCATTGTGGTGGAAAAGATCACGAATCAAACAAACAAACAGAGGCTGATATGCTGAATGGGTGAAAGAGGGATTGGGACAGAGGGAGGGAGTGAAAATGAAGGGGAGAGAAAGGTCACACACATAGAAATAAAAAATGGGGAATGCCTACAAGGAGTTTTACACTAGTCCAGCCACACCCACATTGAACCCCAGTCACTCCCTGAGACCAGCAAACATCTACATGTTGGGTGGCTGTCCACCAAGTAGAAAAGGTGTTTTCCCATGTTTATCCCTTCCTCACCCTACTGTACCCTTCCTCACCCTACTGTACCCTTCCTCACCCTACTGTACCCTTCCTCACCCTACTGTACCCTTCCACACCCTACTGTACCCTTCCTCACCCTACTGTACTCTTCCTCACCCTACTGTACCCTTCCTCACCCTACTGTACCCTTCCACACCCCACTGTACCCTTCCTCACCCCACTGTACCCTTCCTCACCCTACTGTACCCTTCCTCACCCTACTGTACCCTTCCTCACCCTACTGTACCCTTCCTCACCCCACTGTACCCTTCCTCACCCTACTGTACCCTTCCTCACCCTACTGTACCCTTCCACACCCTACTGTACCCTTCCTCACCCTACTGTACCCTTCCACACCCTACTGTACCCTTCCTCACCCTACTGTACCCTTCCTCACCCTACTGTACCCTTCCACACCCTACTGTACCCTTCCTCACCCTACTGTACCCTTCCTCACCCCACTGTACCCTTCCTCACCCTACTGTACCCTTCCTCACCCTACTGTACCCTTCCTCACCCTACTGTACCCTTTCTCACCCTACTGTACCCTTCCTCACCCTACTGTACCCTTCCTCACCCTACTGTACCCTTCCTCACCCTACTGTACCCTTCCTCACCCTACTGCAAACCATAATTAACCCCTTAGACTCCAGAGCTTCCTGAGGCTTTAAGACACAGTGCCCACTTCCTGCTTCTCACAGAACGCAGCAGAGACACCCTCCAACATGCTTCCTCCTCCTACACACTCCCACATTATATTAAAGTGTGTGTATATAGTGTGACTTAACACTATATATTTCCTTCTGGCATGTTTCCTGTGTCTCACACACATCATTTCCTAACATAAATCCACTCAATCTCCTACTCTATAAGGTCTGCTCTGATACAGTGCCGGTACCAGAACCTCAGAGACACATCACCAATACAGCTGGGCTTAATTAGCTCTCCTCACACCCACCTCTTCCACTGACCCACCTCACACAAGGGCAGAGGTGGAGAACATGGCCATGTGTGTTTAACTAGACAACCATTGTCCTCTATCAAAGAGTCAAGGAGACTGGGCTATCAGTGGCTAGAGGTGAACTGCAGTGTGGGGACCATTAGGTGTTTGATATTCTTAGTGACCAGACACACACACTCGCACGCACACACACGCTCGCTCGCACGAACACCCACCCACCCACACTCACACACAGACTCACTGATAAAACCGCACAAATATGCACTCATTCTTATGCAAACACACGACATGTGCTCATGGCTGCAGACTGGAGATATGGGCTGAAGGAGGACAATGGTGACTAAAAAGAGAGAATGAGAGAGAGAAGGAAATAGAACAAGAAAGAAGTGAAGGAGGTCACAGATTGACAAATTGACAGATTGGCAGACAGAGATTTCTAGTCTGACGTGGCAGACAGACACTGATAAAAAAAAGGTAGGAAGACTGGCATAGGAAAACAATACAGACCGCCAGCATACTGGGATCAAAGGAGAGAGAGAGAGAGAGAGAGCGAGAGAGAGAGAGAGAGACAGAGACAGAGACAGAGACAGAGACAAAGACAAAGACAGAGACAGAGACAGAGAGAGACAGACAGAGAGAGAGATAGAGACAGAGAGAGACACAGAGACACACAGAGAGAAAGAGAGAGCGAGACACAGACACAGAGAGAGAGAGAGAGAGAGAGAGACAGACACAGAGAGAGAGAGAGAGACACAGACACAGAGAGAGAGAGAGAGAGAGAGAGAGAGAGACAGAGCGAGAGAGAGAGAGAGAGACAGACACAGAGAGAAAGAGAGAGAGAGAGAGACAGACACACAGAGAGAGAGAGAGAGAGAGACACAGACACACAGAGAGAGAGAGAGAGAGGCAGACACAGACAGAGAGAGAGACACAGAGAGAGAGAGAGAGACACAGACACAGAGAGAGAGAGAGACACAGAGAGAGAGAGAGAGAGAGAGAGAGAGAGAGCACTGTGTCAAAGTCCCCTTGTATCCTTTTAATCGTGGTTAGCACATACCAGGGAGGCAGACTGTAGGAAGAGGAAGTGAGAGGGGGAGGAAGAGGGGGAGGTGGATGGAGGGAGGGAGGAGGGGAGGTAGAGGAGAGGGAGGTTTAACTTGAATGTTTTGTTTTAATTAAGGGAATGTTAAAACTTTGACAGCATGGATGGATGGATGGATCTGAACGAAGGAGACTGTTGGTGCTGGGAGTAGGAGGGGGGTTCAAGATGATGGGGTGTGTGTTGGGGGGGTGGACTGGGGGATTTCAACGTGTGTGTGTGGGGGGGATGGCAAGATATGTTTTAGAAGGTTAGGATGATGTTGTGAGGGGTGGGGCAAGATGGTGTGTGTCAGTGGTTAGGACACAGTGTTGAGTCTTAACTATCAGCAACTCTACCATGCTGGCACCGAAACACTGCTCCTCCGCAACCCTTCTGGCAGGGTGGGGAGAACCCTGTACAAGTACAGAGGGAGGGAGGGAGGGAGGGAGGGAGGGAGGGAGGGAGGGGAGTCTGGAGGATGGCATGCATGGCTACCGTCCCTCTACCTCCCTCGCTCATTTCTGGAATGGAGAAGAAGGGAGAGGGGGAGAAAGGTACAAACTGGAGAATAGAGAACATCCAACAAATACCAAATAGCTGCAACAGTTAAGACGATAATGGAGTGCTGTAACGACGCTTACAGCTGCAAATTAGGAGATACAAAAGAAAACCCTCTGACATGTCAGATATGTAACTACACTAGGGACCAGATGAGAGAATCTGTGTCCGTCATCTGGTGATTTGACTATCAGAGTGGTGAGAGAGATGAAAGCAGGCGAGACACCATTGGACTTGTTTCAATTAGGCAAGTCAAAGGCAGACAGACAGGCCTCCCGCCCAATCGGAACATGTATTATTCATGACGCTGTCAGACGCAGAGACCCCATTCATAAAACAACGCTGCTTAGAGAACCTTTACACCTCACTTATTATGAGGCTTATTTCAAAACTATAGGAGTTTCTTTTTAAACGAAAACAATACATAGTCAAGTTCACAGTTTTAGTGTCACATGCAGAAGTACTGTGAAATGCCTTTCTTGCAAACCCAAAACCCAACAATCCAATAATCAATGATAATTTACTACTAGAAAAAACAAACGAAAAATAGGAAGAAATGTGAAGAACACAATAAGTAAGTAAATAAGCCTACTATATACAGGGCCAGTTAATACCATGTTTACAATGTGAAGGGATTTCTCTTAAAACTGTGTTGTTGGTTAAGGCTTGTAAAGTAAGCATTTCACTGTAAGGTCTACTACACCTGTTGTATTCAGCATTTCACTGTAAGGTCTACTACACCTGTTGTATTCAGCATTTCACTGTAAGGTCTACTACACCTGCTGTATTCAGCATTTCACTGTAAGGTCTACTACACCTGTTGTATTCAGCATTTCACTGTAAGGTCTACTACACCTGTTGTATTCAGCATTTCACTGTAAGGTCTACTACACCTGTTGTATTCAGCATTTCACTGTAAGGTCTACTACACCTGTTGTATTCAGCATTTCACTGTAAGGTCTGCTACACCTGTTGTATTCGGCGATTGTGACAAATAACATTTGATTTGATTTGATGTATATGGGTAAGGTAACTAGGCAACAGGATTTAAGATAAACAGAGTAGCAGCAGCTTGTATGTGAGTGGGTGTGTAGAGTCAGTATAAATGTATGTACATTATGTGTGAGTTAGCAGATGATGGAGTGTGTGCGTATGTGTGTGTGTGTGTGCGCGTACGCGTGCGTGCGTGCGTGTGTGTGTGTGCATCACGTCAATGTGAGGGGGATCTGGTGGGGTGGGGGGAGTTTTAGGTGCAGGCAAACACTTGTCCAGACAGGTACGAGGCTGAAGAGAGGGATGAGGGGGAGAGAGGGATGATGCAGGAGAACGAGGACATAAGTCAGATTCAAGGAGGGAAGGAAGGAGAGAGAGAGAGAGAGAGAGAGAGAGAGAGAGAGAGAGAGAGAAGTACAGCCTACTAGGTTAAGGGGAGAGGCCGAAGCTGTCAGTCCCTCTCGAAGGCTAAGAATCTTTCCATGACTAAACTGCCATTCCTGAGAAACTAGTGTTGTACCTCCGGACGGATGAACACTCAGAGGTGATGGAGACGTGAGGGAGGTGGCAAGACCCCCTTCACTACAGTTACACTATAGCTTAGGTTACAGCATTGCTCAAGTAATGGTGGCAACGGAAGAAACAGCATCTGAAGTATTTTAAGTTTATTAGAATGAAGTTCTGGCTTAAGTTACGGTTGCAATGCTCTTCAACTTACACTGTTACTAAAGTTGGACAGTTGTTTACAGAACATTGTTGTCCGTGCCAGTGTTGCTAACGGAGCTGTACAGAGCTGTAGAATGACAAGGCTGCAGCTGAGAGACCAGACACAGACAGACAGACAGACAGACAGACAGACAGACAGACAGACAGACAGACAGACAGACAGACAGACAGACAGACAGACAGACAGACAGACAATCATCAGGTTATTGTTTCATGTTTACAGTGTGGCTTTGGCTGCCCTCGACGAGTCAACTGACTTTTAATCCAGTGCTGCTCTGTCGGCAACAACACTGAAATGTGAGAGAGAGGGAGGAGGTAGAGCAGAGAGTGAGAGCAGTGAGAGAGGGCAGAAGGAGAGCGACGAGGGGGTAGAGGGAGAGAAAGAGGGATAGCCAGAAGGAAGACGAATGAGAGAGAAAGAGAGAATACCAGAGAGGTAGAGGGGGAAAGGGAATAGCTATGAGTAAAGAGGACAGACAGACAGACAGACAGACAGACAGACAGACAGACAGACAGACAGACAGACAGACAGACAGACAGACAGACAGACAGACAGAGGGAAAGCGACGGGAGGGAGAGAGAAACAGACGGTCTTGTCACTGAATGTGTGTAACCTGATCTACAGCTTTCGTCAGTCCAGCTGTCGCCCTCACTCTCCCTATCCCTGTCACCCTCACCCTGTCCTCCCTCTATCCCAACTGTTTCTGCAGTCACTGTCCGACCCAGAAAGAGAACGAGAGAGAAAAAGAAAAGGAGAGAGAGAATGGGAGAGGAGAGGAAGGGGGAGGGAGAAAAAGGGAAAGCCAGGACCAGAGAGATGAACGGATGTGTAGCCACAGGTAGAGAGAGATGAACGGATGTGTAGCCACAGGTAGAGAGAGATGAACGGATGTGTAGCCACAGGTAGAGAGAGATGAACGGATGTGTAGCCACAGGTAGAGAGAGATGAACGGATGTGTAGCCACAGGTAGAGAGAGATGAACGGATGTGTAGCCACAGGTAGAGAGATGAACGGATGTGTAGCCACAGGTAGAGAGATGAACGGATGTGTAGCCACAGGTAGAGAGAGATGAACGGATGTGTAGCCATAGGTAGAGAGAGATGAACGGATGTGTAGCCACAGGTAGAGAGAGATGAACGGATGTGTAGCCACAGGTAGAGAGAGATGAACGGATGTGTAGCCATAGGTAGAGAGAGATGAACGGATGTGTAGCCACAGGTAGAGAGAGATGAACGGATGTGTAGCCACAGGTAGAGAGAGATGAACGGATGTGTAGCCATAGGTAGAGAGAGATGAACGGATGTGTAGCCACAGGTAGAGAGAGATGAACGGATGTGTAGCCATAGGTAGAGAGAGATGAACGGATGTGTAGCCATTGGTAGAGAGAGATGAACGGATGTGTAGCCATAGGTAGAGAGAGATGAACGGATGTGTGGCCATAGGTAGAGAGAGATGAACGGATGTGTAGCCACAGGTAGAGAGAGATGAACGGATGTGTAGCCACAGGTAGAGAGAGATGAACGGATGTGTAGCCATAGGTAGAGAGAGATGAACGGATGTGTAGCCATAGGTAGAGAGAGATGAACGGATGTGTAGCCATAGGTAGAGAGAGATGAACGGATGTGTAGCCATAGGTAGAGAGAGATGAACGGATGTGTAGCCACAGGTAGAGAGAGATGAACGGATGTGTAGCCATAGGTAGAGAGAGATGAACGGATGTGTAGCCATAGGTAGAGAGAGATGAACGGATGTGTAGCCATAGGTAGAGAGAGATGAACGGATGTGTAGCCATAGGTAGAGAGAGATGAACGGATGTGTAGCCATAGGTAGAGAGAGATGAACGGATGTGTAGCCACAGGTAGAGAGATGAACGGATGTGTAGCCATAGGTAGAGAGAGATGAACGGATGTGTAGCCATAGGTAGAGAGAGATGAACGGATGTGTAGCCATAGGTAGAGAGAGATGAACGGATGTGTAGCCATAGGTAGAGAGATGAACGGATGTGTAGCCACAGGTAGAGAGATGAACGGATGTGTAGCCATAGGTAGAGAGAGATGAACGGATGTGTAGCCATAGGTAGAGAGAGATGAACGGATGTGTAGCCATAGGTAGAGAGAGATGAACGGATGTGTAGCCATAGGTAGAGAGAGATGAACGGATGTGTAGCCATAGGTAGAGAGATGAACGGATGTGTAGCCACAGGTAGAGAGAGCCATGTGGGGTTAGGTGGTTCGTTTTGGCTGCAGCCATAAGGCCTAGATCATTTCTGTTGAAAACACACGGGCTCATATGACATCTCTCCTGTTACCTTCTCTGTATGCTACAGTAGCTATGGGCTGGGGATTTGCTAGATGCTACTGATTGTTAGTTGGCTACCGGTTGCTGTGGCCCACAGTATTTGGCTGGCTTGGTTTGGCCTGTCATGCCGATGTAGTGCATCGGTTTGATGCTCTCCTGAACCGTTGGACCAACTGCCCCCGTATTCACCCAGCGCCAAGCGAGAATGCATAACAGACGGAAGAAGCTGGGAGGGGGTGGGGGTGGGAGAGGCCGAGGGAACGAGGGGTACTAGAAAGGAAGGGGGGTAGGGGAGGGCAGGGGTAGTTTCTGGCTCCACCTATGTCCTCTACTTGCCAAAAGCAGCAGGGTTTGACTTTGACAGGGATCATACCTCCAGCTGGGTGGAGGAGAGGAAATATAAACCATGGATTCATATGGTCAACAGTATGACAGGGTGGATGGAGTCAGAAATCAGGAAGAGAGCTACAGGGATTGGAGAGACAGAAGGAGAAGGATGGGTACATAGATGGATATATGTAGAGACGGAATCACCATTGTTTAATTCAATCTGAAATCTACAATTATTACTGACTTTGACCTAAAATGTCAAATTTTCTGACTACCCAGTTGGGTGGAATATGGTTCACAGTCTCTTGAGCGGGGGAGAGAGAAAGAGAGATGAGAGAAAAGGAGAAAAAGAGAAAAAGTGAGTGAGAGAGTGAGACAGACAGAGAGAGTGAGAGAGAGCAAGAGAAAGAGAGAGAGAGAGAGAGAGAGAGAGAGGGATGAATGGAGGGAAAGTTGCAGTTGTATTCATGGAAGCACCATCTAGCGTCTTCGGTTGGTTTACACTGATTCCCCCTCAGGCCCCATCTCCAGCTGGTACTGCTATCACTGTAGGACCCACCCGGACCCCCAGCACACACACAGCCACCTATTTATAACCCCCATTAAATCCAAATTCCAGACCAGGTTGAACTGAAGTCATGTTCACATGCTCCCCAGGCCACTGGCTTAGTGACAAATACACACACACACACACACACACACACACACACACACACACACACACACACACACACACACACACACACACACACACACACACACACACACACACACACACACACACACAATTCAACGTTAGCTCAGTTAATGAAGAATACATTCCAAGCACACACTGTCAACACACTCAGAGCCATAAACCTGGGAAATCAACAAGGACCCTCCCCTTCTCTCTCTCACACACACACACACACACACACACACACACACACACACACACACACACACACACACGACCCATCACATCCTGGTTAGAAATCAACAACTCTTTTGTTCTTGAGTCTCTCCCTTTTCTGTGCCTACCTCCCTACACCACTCCCCTCAATCCACACTTACCCTCCATTCCATACCTTCCCTCTCTCTCTCTCTCTTTCTTTCCCTGTTCTCTCCTCTCCTCGCTGTGTGTTTAATCAGCCTCCATTAATACCTGCATTCCAACAGCCTGAGGAATGTCTTAACAATGTAGTCCTGTTCCCCTATCTACAACCACAGCTACTGAGAGAGGGGGAGGGGGGAGGAGGGGAGAAGGGGAGGGAAAGAGTTGGAGAGGGAGACAGGGAGAGAGGTTGATAAAGAGGTGGGGAGAGGGCGAGGGGGAGGAAGGGGGAGAGATGTGAGGTAGTGCTGCAGTATACTGCCCTTCGGCAGAAAACACTTTAAATTCAGACACACAGTATTGAATAGAATACTCCTACCTCTCTCAGACAGACACTCAGGCACCATGAGATACACACTAAAACAACCTGGAGTATCCCTCACATAGTGTCACTCACTGCAGTAACACAGTCACCCACATCAGCGATGCCAGCTGTATCAGTCAGGGCAGACGTAGGGAGAACCAGTAGCACCAACGATGGCCTGATCTCCCTCCCTCCTCGTGTCCTCCTTTGTGAGAGGCCTTATTACTGAACATGTGTCCTCTCTGGCCCTCTGATTAACCAGTCCAACCCTGACACACTGTTCAGTATGCGCAGGCACGGATGCACCAACACCCCAACTCCCACTTCACGCGCTCACGGATGCCTAATTGACGAGGAGGGCGCGCATCGTTCATTACCATGGCTACGGAGACACCCTGTGGGGTGGGGCTTCAGGGAGGGTTATGGGGATAATAGGATGCTGTTTTAGTGGTACCTGGTGTTCTCTCTCTCTCAATCTGGGCCCTAAACCTTCCATGTCCTTTTCCTATACCATTCCCCCTTAATTAACTTTATCACCGTGATCCTCCGCCCAGGGAGAAAGCAAGATGGACGCCCATAAGGGGCATTTCAATTACTTTAGTCTTCATAACAACAGGCATGAATCAATTAGGAGTCTCTTAAGTCCAACATCACTGGTGGAATTACCATCCATCACATAGATCAGACGGACAAGTCATTTTGAATAATTTAGCATTACGGAGTCGTAACCGAAATTGGATCCTATCGATTCAATATTAAATATGATTTTGGACAACGCAAGATAGTTCTTCCTAGTGCTGGGTTGGATCAGATTAAATCAACTATGAAATGATATGATACCCTACTTATGTAGCATCACAGTAATATAAACTAATAAAAGAGAAAACTAGGTATTAAATTCAGTTCTGTGCTTTGAAGACTATTCACTCAGAAAGACAATAAGAGCCAAATCTGGCACAAACATGTCCATTGAAGAAGACCCCTTTGGGCTGAAACAGATCTGTACAATAACAACAAGTCCAAGGCTTTCCTCTGTCGGTGAGATGAGAGAGAGAGAGAGAGAGAGAGAGAGAGATTGAGAGAGAGAGAGAGAGAGAGAGATTGAGAGAGAGAGAGAGAGAGAGAGAGAGAGAGAGAGAGAGAGAGAGAGAGACAGAGAGAGACAGAGAGAGACAGAGACAGAGACAGAGACAGAGACAGACAGACAGACAGACAGACAGACAGACAGACAGACAGACAGACAGACAGACAGACAGACAGACAGACAGACAGACAGACAGACAGACAGACAGACAGACAGATAGACAGTCTGCCAACTCTTATTGAGAAATGACATGTCAGTTAACTGTGTTATCTGTGGGAATCACCGGCGCTTCAAACCCTTCCGGCCTGATTACCGTTATTAGTGGGAATGTCAATCAAACTAGGAATGAAATCCCGATCTGAGACCTCCCGCTCTCACCCTGCTGCTGATCCTATTGTGATGGTGATTAGTAACAGACGGTCCAGGCACTCATCTCTGATCTGTCTCTGGCATAGAGAAGAGATGGACAGGGACAGAGGAGGGCAGGAAAGATGGAGGAGAGGTCTGTGGGGTAAAGGAGTGTAAGAGGGACAGAGGGGTAGAGAGAGAAAGAGAGGGAGGAGTGTGATAGAGGTAAACGGGTAGAGATAAGGTAAGACAGATAACTGTGAACTGTAAATGAATGTAAGAGAAAGACAGAGGTCAATGAGCATAAGAGAGAGATGGGAAGATGACTGTGAAAGAGAAGTAGATGAAGGTATTCATACCCCTTGACTTAGTCCACATTTTGTTGTGTTACAGCCTGAATTCAAAGTGGATTAAATCGGGTTTTTTTCTCACCCATGTAGACACAACACCCCAGAATGTTTTTAGAAATTTGTGCACATTTATTGAAAATGAAATACAGAAATATCTCAATTACATGAGTATTGAGTCCACCTGTGGCTAATGCAATAGTTTGGACATGATTTAGAAAGAACCAGACCTGTCTATATAAGGTCCCACAGTTGATAGTGCATGTCAGAGCAGAAACTATACCATGAAGTCCAGGGAACTGTCTCCGAGATAGAAGAGTGATGAGGCATATATCGGGGGAAGGGTATAAAACAATTTCTAGAGTGTTGACAGTTTCCAAGAGTACACTGGTCTCCAAAAAATAGGGAACTACCCAGACTGCCTAGAGCTGGCCGTCCAACCAAACGGAGAAACCGGGTAAGAAGGACCTTGGTCAGGGAGGTGACCAAAAACCCATTGACCACTCTGACAGAACTACAGAGTTCCTTGGCTGTGATGGGAGAACCTGCCAGAAGGACAACAGTCTCTACAGCACTTTACCAATCTGGGCTTTATGGGAGAGTGGCCAGACAGAAGCCACTCCTGAGAGAAAGGCACATGACAGCACACCTGGAGTTTGAAAAAAGGCACTTGAAAGTCTCTGAGAGCTTAAGGCAAAATATTCTGTGGTCTGATGAGACAACCTGTCTAACACTATACCTCCCGTGAAACATGGTGGTGGTAGCATCATGCTATGGGCATGCTTTTCAGTGGCAGGGACTGGAAGGTGTCACAGGAAGGCCAAAAATATCATCAAGGACAACAACGACCCGAGCCACTGCCTGTTCACCCCGCTACCATCCAGAAGGCGAGGTCAGTACAGGTGCATCAAAGCTGAGAGCGAGAGACTGAAAAACAGCTTCTATCTCAAGGCCATCAGACTGTTAAACAGCCATCACTAACAGAGTGGCTGCTGCCTACATTGAGACCCAATCACTGGACACTTTAATACATTGGTCACTAGTCACTTTAAATAATGCCACTTTAATAATGTTTACAAATCTTACATTACTCATATCATATGTATATACTGTATTTTATACCTATTGCACCTTGCCTATGCCGCTCGGCCATCGCTCATCCATAATATGTACATATTCTCATTCACCCTTTTAGATGTGTGTGTATTAGATAGTTGTTGGGAAATTGTTAAATTACTTGTTAGATATTACTGCACTGTAGGAACTAGAACAAAAATTTCGCTATACTCGCATTAACATCTGCTAACCATGTGTATGTGACCAATACAATTGTATTTTATTTTATTTTGATTTGACAAAGTATTGACTCACGGGTGTGAATACTTATGTAAATGAAATATTTCTGTATTTCATTTTCAATAAATTTGCAAAAAATTCTAAAAACATGTTTTCACTTTGTCATTATGGGATATTGTGTGTAGATGGATGAGAGAAAAAAATATTTCATCCATTTGGTATTCAGGCTGTAACAAAATGTGTAATACGTCAAGGGGTATGAATACTTCTGAAGGTAC
>NW_021823458.1:0-41456 GCF_901001165.1 Salmo trutta
GAGAAACAACATGGAGGGGAAACGTTGAAAACACGAGTATGATTTTGTGAGGCAGGGTAAACACAGTTCTTGTGGGGCTGCAGCCTCTTTCATCCTGTCCTCACTAATGCTGCTCCTCCAGAGAGACGCTATAAAAAGAGATCACTAATGCTGCTCCTCCAGAGAGACACTATAAAAAGAGATCACTAATGCTGCTCCTCCAGAGAGACACTATAAAAGGAGATCACTAATGCTGCTCCTCCAGAGAGACGCTATAAAAAGAGATCACTAATGCTGCTCCTCCAGAGAGACACTATAAAAGGAGATCACTAATACTGCTCCTCCAGAGAGACACTATAAAAGGAGATCACTAATGCTGCTCCTCCAGAGAGACACTATAAAAGGAGATCACTAATGCTGCTCCTCAGAGAGACACTATAAAGGAGATCACTAATGCTGCTCCTCCAGAGAGACACTATAAAAGGAGATCACTAATGCTGCTCCTCCAGAGAGACACTATAAAAGGAGATCACTAATGCTGCTCCTCCAGAGAGACACTATAAAAGGAGATCACTAATGCTGCTCCTCCAGAGAGACACTATAAAAGGAGATCACTAATACTGCTCCTCCAGAGAGACACTATAAAAGGAGATCACTAATACTGCTCCTCCAGAGAGACACTATAAAAGGAGATCACTAATGCTGCTCCTCCAGAGAGACACTATAAAAGGAGATCACTAATACTGCTCCTCCAGAGAGACGATATAAAAAGAGATCAATAATACTTCTCTACATTCATTACATGAAATCGACAACAACCAGAATATTCAGAGCACTTTGAATGAAAATATAATTACGAATAAACTGAAGCCTCTCTGAAATGGGTTAGAAAATTTCCATATATTCAAATCACTCGTCTAGTCATGAATTCTCATTTGTACAAGGTACGTAGAGTTAAAATATTTTTAGATGTCGATTTGAGGGGGGGGGGGTATGTAACTGCTAGACCGAAACATTAAAAAAGAGACGACTGTGACGTACATTCAGTGGCTGAGTCACAAATAGCACCCATTCCCCCTAATATGGTGCACTACTGTTGACAGGGGGACCATTTGTGACACAGGGAAGTGAGTTATGACAGGAGAAGTTTACTGACCCGGTAATGAAGGCAGCTCGGGAAAATGAAGTGCTACATAATTATGCTGATTCATTCGTAAGCACGTTTACCCATTAGTGTAGTGACGAAGTGAATGAGTGGATTGAGCCAGCGATGCTGTAATACGCGGTCTGAGCTACCAGCTGTGTCATAACATTACTACTCTCTGTAGTAATAGCACTTCTTACAGTAAGAGGACTGATCTAGGATGAGGTCCTTCCTGTCCCATATAATCTTATTCATTACGATCTGAAGGCTATAACTGATCCTAGATCATTAGCTCTCATACTCTGAGATGCTTTCACTTACTTAGCTAGAAAATGTCCCTTTAACCATATCTATATGTACGTACTACCTCAATCAGCCTGACTCACCGGTGTCTGTAGGTAGCCTCTCTACTGTATATAGCCTCTCTACTGAATATAGCCTCGCTACTGTATATAGCCTCGCTACTGTATATAGCCTCGCTACTGTATATAGCCTCTCTACATCTATAGCCTTGCTACTGTATATAGCCTCGCTACTGTATATAGCCTCGCTACTGCATATAGCCTCTCTACTGTATATAGCCTCTCTACTGTATATAGCCTCTCTACTGTATATAGCCTCTCTACTGTTATAGCCTCTCTACTGTATATAGCCTCGCTACTGTATATAGCCTCTCTACTTCTATAGCCTCTCTACTGTATATAACCTCTACTGTATATAGTCTCGCTACTCTATATAGCCTCGCTACTGTATATAGCCTCGCTACTGTATATAGCCTCTCTACTGTATATAGCCTGTCTTTGTACTGTTGTTTTATTTCTTTACTTATCTATTGTTCACCTAACACCTTTTTTGCACTATTGGTTAGAGCCTGTAAGTAAGCATTTCACTGTAAGGTCTACACCTGTTGTATTCGGCGCACGTGACAAATAAACTTTGATTTGATTTGATTTATGAATATGTACCCCTTGTCCTCTTGGCTGAGGTGGTTGTATTCTCACATGCAGAGAGAGAGAGAGAGGCCAGCTCATACTCTGAGATGCTTTATGAATACGGACCCCTTGTCCTCTTGGCTGAGGTGGTTGTATTCTCACATACTGAGAGAGAGAGAGAGGCCAGCTCGTACTCTGAGATGCTTTATGAATACGGACCCCTTGTCCTCTTGGCTGAGGTGGTTGTATTCTCACATACAGAGAGAGAGAGAGGCCAGCTCATACTCTGAGATGCTTTATGAATACGGACCCCTTGTCCTCTTGGCTGAGGTGGTTGTATTCTCACATACAGAGAGAGAGAGAGAGGCCAGCTGCTACAGTAGCTCTGTTTGTCTCTTTCTCCCTCACAGTGGAACATTTAGATGCAACCCCACACACCAGCCCTGTGAAATGAGTCTGCTGGCCTGCTTGTCTCTGACTGGGGGGAAAAAGAGAGTGAGATGGTATCGTTCCCATTGGTTGATCATCTTCACACTCTAATGCCCAAATAAGCCTGTGTGAGGAGACAGCGTTAGAGCGCATTAATCATAGATGGGAATAGAGACAGCTATGTGTCTCAAATGGTAACCTATTGCATATATATAGTGTACTACTTTTCACCAGAGCCCTTTTGTTTTCACTCTTCAGACCCACTTGAATGGAATTGACATCAGTGGAGGCTCCTCCTCTTAGGAGAGGGAGGACCATCCTCCTCTGTGAACTTTCAGAAAAATAGAAATAGTGAAACATTTAAAAAATATATACAGTATATGTTCATGTCACCAAATAATTGATTAAAACACTGTTTTGCAATGAAGGTCTACAGTAGCCTCAACAGCACTCTGTAGGGTAGCACCATGGTGTAGCCGGAGGACAGCTAGCTTCTGTCCTCCTCTGGGTACATTGACTTCAATACAACACCTAGGAGGCTCGTAGGCCTCACTCCCTTCCATAGACATACATGGTAATTATGACCACTTCTGGAGGATGTACTGCAATCTATAAGAGCTCTTGCAGCGTGAACTGACATGTTGTCCACCCAATCAAAGGATCGGAGAATGAACCTAGTACTGAAAGCATGAGCTACAGCAAGCTAGCACTGCAGTGCATAAAAAGTGGTGAATAGTTTACTCAAAGAGAGAGAAAGACAATCGTTGAACAGTTTTTAACAAATTAATTTCTTCAAAAATGAAGGAGAAACAAGCGAGAGAGAAAGAGATAAAGAGAGAGAGCTATATATATATATATATATATATATTTTTTAAATCACTTTCACTTACTTAGCTAGAAAATGCAGCTAGCTAGTTTAGATTATTCAAACACCCATCTCAAACAGAGAGGGATGCTATGTTACCTAGCTAGCTATGGCTATCGAACACTGGAACTCTTCCAAGTCAAGGTAAGCTTTTGGTTTTATTAATGTATTGCCATCAGAGCCCACCGATGTAACTGCTAAACTGCTTGCTGACTGTACACTGTACTGCATGATTGTAGCGGGTTTACTGACTTGTTCTAGTAGCTATGTTTACTTGACGTTAGCTAATATGATGACAACGATGTAGGTTGTGCGTAGCGGTTATGATATGAAGGTTTGGCTTGGAAAAGTGTTTTCGTCTGGTCACAGACAGTTGATGTATTGTGTACTTATGTCACAAGCGAAGGGAAGAGGTGAGAGGAGGAGAACGGGTAGATGACCCAACAATCGAAGGGATCACGCTGTTTGTATGTGGACTGTGTTTGCGTGTGATCAAGGGTACATGCATTCCGACGATTCTGTTTAAAAACTTTTCTTAATAACGGAAGCAAACGGAACGAAACGGGGATAAACATAACTGAATTTGTCCAATAGAAACTCTCGTTTGCAACAGTTGGACTAATGATTACACCCTAGATCATCTAGATGCAGGCAAGAGTGTACAAGACGGTATTGAATGCGTCAATGTCTGTCACTTTTATTTACTCAACCTGTGCACTCATGTTGTAAATGTTCATTCATAGGCTAGTTTGTAGCAACCTCATAATGGGTACAGGGAACATGTGAGAATCATGTAGTAAGTAGCATTAACTTATTGATATTACATTGAGCTGAGTGAAAGAGAGTCATCAAATATGCTGTTATAGAAATAAGGACATGCTCATAATTGTTTTTATCGTCCTCCCTCATCTTTAATGGCACCGACCGCCACTGACTGACATGCAGACTTGTAGCAGAAGAGCCTGGAGGGTTAATGGGGGAGGTCTGTAGGACCTAGGCAATTAAAAACACACACACACACAGAATGTGCATACCATTGGCTTAACTACCAGTCAGTTTGGTCTGGTGGGGGTTAGGGTTTTCTGTAGCTTAATGTCTGCAGTACTGCTAATATGAGCTGAGATTAAACCACTGTATTATCGGTGGTAGGCCAGCATGAAGAGGTGTGGAGATCTGATTACCATTTAAGAAGACTATAGTCTCATGGGATCTGTCAGTCATTCGTGAGGATGTCTCAGTCAGTCAACAGATTGCCAGAGTTGGATTAAATCAAATGTTATTGGTCTGAATACTGAATAATAATGTAAATAAGGTATTTCTGTTTTGTATTTTTTATATACATTTGCAAAAATGTCTAAAAATCTGTTTTTGCTTTGTCATTATGGGGTATTGTGTGTAGATTGATGAGATTTTTATTTATTTAATCCATTTTAGAATAAAGCTGTAACGTAACATTAGTTGGAAAAAGTCCAGGGGTCTGAATACTTTCCGAATGCGCTGTAAGTCCAACCGGCCTCACAACCGCAGACCAAGTGTAGCCACGCCAGCCCAGGACATCCAACACACCTCCAAGCATTCTGAAGCGGTACGCCGTCCCATCTGGTTTGCACTTAGTGGGACTATCATTGGTTTTTCAACAGGACAATGACCCAACACACCTCCAGGCTGTTGTAAGGGCTATTTGACCAAGAAGGAGAGTGATGGAGTGCTGCATCAGATGACCTAACCTCAACCCAATTGAGATGGTTTGGGATGAGTTGGACCACAGAGTGAAGGAAAAGCAGCCAACAAGTGCTCAGCATATGTGGGAACTCCTTCAAGACTGTTGGAAAAGTATTCCAGGTGAAGCTGGTTTAGATAATGCGTCATGTGCAAAGCTGTCATCAAGGCAAAGGGTGGCTACTTTGAAGAATCTGAAATATAAAATATATTTTGATTTGTTTAACACTTTTTGGGCTACTACATGATTCCATATGTGTTATTTCATAGTTTTGATGTCTTCACTATTATTCTACAATGTAGAAAATAGTACAAATAAAGAAAAGGAATAGGGTACCATTTGGGACGTCCCAACCATTTCGTAAAGTGTCTCCAAAGTGAAGCGTCTCCAAACGACTAACCTGTCCCCACTTCCTTTCCTCTGTTCTTACCAACCTGTCCCCACTTCCTCTGCTCTTACCAACCTGTCTCCTCTTCCTCTGCTCTTACCAACCTGTCCCCACTTCCTCTGCACTTACCAACCTGTCCCCCCCTCTTCTCCCCTGCCTATCTCTTCTGTACATGTCCCCCTCCTATCTCTTCTGTACCTGTCTCCTTCTCTCCCCTGCCTATCTCTTCTGTACCTGTCCCCCCCGCCTATCTCTTCTGTACCTGTCCCCCTCCTCTCCCCTGCCTATCTCTTCTGACCTGTCCCCCTCCTCTCCCCTGCCTATCTCTTCTTTACCTGTCCTCCTCCTCTCCCCTGCCTATCTCTTCTGTACCTGTCCCCCTCCACATCTCTTCTGTACCTGTCTCCCCCTCCCTGCCTATCTCTTCTGTACCTGTCCCCCTCCTCTCCCCTGCCTATCTCTTCTGACCTGTCCCTCACCTCCTCCCTGTAGGCTGTCTAGTTGTTGTTGGTAATCAGGTCTACCACTGTTGTATCATCAACAAACTTCATGATTGAGTTTGAGACGTGCGTCGCCACAAAGTCATGGGTGAATTGGGAGTACAGGAGGGGGCTGAGCATCAGCGTGGCGGAGGTGTTGTTGCCTACCTTCACCACCTGAGATCGGCACGTCGGGAAGTCCAGGACCCAGTTGCACAGGGTGGCGATCAGACCCAGGGTCCTGAGCTTAATGATGAGCTTGGAGGGTTTAGTGGCACAACAACCACCGTAGTTTATCCACAGTAGTTTATCCACCGTAGTTTAACCTCAGTAGTTTATCCACAGTAGTTTATCCACAGTAGTTTATCCACAGTAGTTTATCCACAGCAGTTTATCCACAGTAGTTTATCCACAATAGTTTATCCACAGCAGTTTATCCACCGTAGTTTATCCACAGTAGTTTATCCACAGCAGTTTATCCACAGTAGTTTATCCACAGTAGTTTATCCACAGTAGTTTATCCACAATAGTTTATCCACAGCAGTTTATCCACCGTAGTTTATCCACAGTAGTTTATCCACAGCAGTTTATCCACAGTAGTTTATCCACAGTAGTTTATCCACAGTAGTTTATCCACAGTAGTTTATCCACCGTAGTTTATCCACCGTAGTTTATCCACCGTAGTTTAACCACAGCAGTTTATCCACAGTAGTTTATCCACAATACTTTATCCACAGTAGTTTATCCACAGTAGTTTATCCACAGCAGTTTATCTAAAAAGTTGTGAGTCCGACACGAATAAAAACATTCAAAAGCTTCTCCATTTGACCTTTTTATATAGTCATGAAAAGTGAACAAAGAAAAAGAATTTAACACAGTCCAAAGTGTTTCTCCATAGACTTCTTCTTGCCTAATGAGCAAAGCAATGATGTCAGGGATATGACATCACGCAGGCTAAACCAATGGAACATTCTAACAAGGGGTTTTCCTATACACATGTCCATAATGGAATGGTTTAAATATGAACAAAATATAAATGTGAAAGTAAACTACATAAATAATAATACTGTGAAATTGCAAAATGCTCTTTTCTGCATCATGGCTCTTACAGAGGGCACTATGGTGTTGATCTGTAGTTGATGAACAGCATTCTTACATAGGACAGTGTGCAGTAGGATGGTGATTGCGTCATCCGTGGATCTGTTGGGGAAGTATGCAAATTCTAGTGGGTGATATGATCCTTAACTAGCCTTTCAAAGCACTTCATAATGACATAATTGAGTGCTATGGGGCGATAGTTATTTAGTTCAGTTACCTTCATTTTCTTGGGTAAAAGAACAATGATGAACATCTTGAAGCAAGTGGGGACAACAGACTGGGACAGGGAGGGATTGAATATGTCCAAAAACACTCCAGCCAGCTGGTCTGCACATGCTCTGAGGAAGCGTCTTGGGATGCCATCTGGGCTGGCAGGCTTGCGAGGATTAACACGATAAAATGTCTTAGACAGAGAACGAGAGCTCACATTCCTTGTGAGCGGCGGTGGCCCACATAACGGCTTTGTGTTTTCCAAGAAGTAGGTGAAGAAGGTGTTTAGCTTGTCTGGGAGCAAAGTGTCACTGTATGTGACGTGGCTGGCTTTCCCTTCACAAACCTTGGATTGTCTGGAGTCCCTGCCACATACTTATTTCGTCTAAGCCGTTGAATTGCGACTCCACTTTGTCCCTGTACTTCCGTTTAGCCTCTGTGATTGCCTAACGGAGGTCATAGCTGGTCTGTTTGTACATGTCCATGTTCTCAGTCACTTTGACATGGTTAAATGCGATGGTTGGCACATTCAGTTTGGCATGAATGCTGCCATCTATCCACGGTTTTTGGTTGGGATAAATTGTAATCGTCACAGTGGGACAACATTCTTTATACACTTCCTGATTAACCCAGTCACAGAGTAAGTGTATATGTCAATAATATTCTCAGAGGCAACCCTGAACATTTCCCAGTACGCGTTGTCGTGTCTTTGGGCACCATTAACTGAAGACATGTTTATCAAAATAACTCCCTGTAATTATTATCACGCGATTAAACTGATTCATCGTTTAACTGTAATTAACTAGGAGATCGGGGCATCAAGGAAAATGTTCAGATTACAAAGTTATAATTTTCCTAATATAACTTTCCTATATTATAACATTATATATTATATTATATTATAGTATAGGCCAATTATCTTCTGGTTTATATGGTGTATTTTACCTCGCGTCCAGTCTCATTCCAAACGTCGTAAATTGTTGTATCTGCATGAACCCAGTCTTTACTAAGAGTCATCCATACATCAAATGTCTTAAAATAATTGATTTACTAAACAAAGTAATTCACATAAAGCATACAAACAGTAGTTATCGTCACAAAGAATTGGTAGAGTAATGTGCCCTAGTGGGCTAAACAGGCATGGCGGCTTGTTAAACCAACAAGGGGGGGGGTCAGCTGAGAAGACCCTACAGAGTTGATAAATATAAACAATTGATATGCTAATCCTTTGCACATGAACGCTCACTCATTCGGGAAAATTTGCAATCAATATATATTTACGCTCAGTGTGTCGTCGGGATCCTTGTTGGAGAGTTTTTGTCTCTCTCTCGGTTTGAATGGATCTTTCAAAGCGACATTCATTAATGTCGTTATAGAATGGATGTTTCGTCGGTCTTCGCGTTCGATGATATCAAATTTCTAGCTGCAGACTATTAATTAATATCAAAGACTTGTTATTATTCTGTCGGTATCAATAGTCTAAAAGTTTAACCACGTGGTATGGTTAAAGTTAAGTAGATGGATGCAGGGTCAAACCTATTGGCCAACTCGTAATGGAGCGGAGGCCTGGTCTGCAGAAAGTAACCCTGGGTGGGGTTTTATTCGGAATGACAGAAAAAGGCTGTCTCATGACGCCAGGTCTTGTCTGTGTCCCTGGGGGCGTGCCGATGACTGAGTTAAGCTTTGAACAGAAATACAATTCTATCACATTAACATCAGTACATAGCCTCTCAACATATTCCAAATAGCTTTAATTTTATTAAATCATTGTATACAACCATTTAGATGCAAGTCCCATAGCTGAGGCTATTATATAAACCTTAGTATGGTAATATGGCACTATCTGGCACTGTCTCTAATGAGTATCACAAAATTGTACCAAGCGGACCAGTTCGTAGCTGGATTCTTCACCGATCTTTTATACCTTCTCCAGAACATAAATGTCGTTCGGTTCCCCAATTCTGTGAGTTGGAAGAATTTCCTTTGTCTCTCTATGAAACGCCTCTCTGTCTCAAAACTGGGCCATGCGGCAGGGCATTCTCCTTTAGAATTTTACGACCCCTCTCACCACAGCAGTGTCAGAAGTATAGAGGTCAAGGGATGGTGCATAGAAAAGGCCTGGTGCAGAGGGAGGGGGTTCAACTGTGTTCTCTGTACCCAGAGAGAGGGCAACGTCATGACAGCGTGATCAAAACAATCTTGAAGCATAGATTCCATTTCATCAGACCAACGTTGAACAGTCCTTACCATGGGTACTTCCTGTTTACATTTCTGCCTATAGGTGGGGAGGAGCAGAATGGAGGCGTGATCTGATTTGCCGAAGGGAGGGCGGGGGAGGGCCTTGTAGCCGGCCCAGAAGGGGGAGTAGCAATGGTAAAGAGTGCTCCATGTGCGAGTTGCATAGGAGATGTGTTGGTAAAACTTCGGTAGCATTTTTCCTCAGA
Source organism: Salmo trutta (assembly GCF_901001165.1). Taxonomy (NCBI): domain Eukaryota; kingdom Metazoa; phylum Chordata; class Actinopteri; order Salmoniformes; family Salmonidae; genus Salmo; species Salmo trutta. The sequence goes on from NW_021823458.1 coordinate 9,689, forward strand.
TCTCCTTGATTAAAGTTCCCAGCTACAATAACTGCGGCCTCAGGATACGCGGTTTCGACCAATGTTTGTCTATGGAGATTGCATGACTGTGTGCTCGATTTTATACATCTGTCATCAACGGGTGCGGCTGAAATAGCCGAATGCACTAATTTGAAGGGGTGTTCACATACTTTTCTATATGCTGTACAGAGTAGATGTCCTAATGTCCGGACGTTATTTTCCGTCATAGGAAACAATGGTGGAAACATTATGTACAAAAAAATACATCAGTGACAATATACAATGAGAATACAACTGATAATCCCTTGTTATTTGTGTCAATGTAGAATATCCTACATGTGAAAAACGTAGTGGAATTTAACTGCCTTTCTTTCTGAGTGTCAATCACTGACTAGTCTCAGAAACCCGACAGCAGTGACTAGGTTCTGGGATTAATGAAGGACTCTCTTGGTAACTTCCAAAAGTGGAAAATGTTTAGATTAAAATTCAAAATTTGCAAGCAAAACCTTTGCGGTGTTTTTAGTGAAGGTAGTTGGATGCAAACGAGCCACTTATGAAATAACCTCTGTGATCTCCATCTCGCTAGCTACTAATTTGTGTCCTGGGGATGTGGGCAACGAGCAGATAAGGCAGTGACGTAGGCAGTGATGTAGTTCCTCTACGCCAAACTGACGTTCTGTTCCGTACAGGCACGTTAAGCAGGAACTATTGGAACATTATGGTAGGCAACCCGAAATGTCTAGAGAGACTGATCACTGACTGACCAAGAAACCAAGTGACAATTTGACAGAATAAACTGCTGGAATATGAGAAAATGAAATCGACTAAAATGTTACCTTGCTCCTTTAACAAAGCAATATTATCATTGTGGTATTTTCTTATGTTCCTGCATAGTTTCATAAATACATACCTCAGTTACAGCCATTCAACCTATTACGACTATTAGTTACAAGGACACTCAGTCAAGACTGATGCAAAAGTCATTATTATAGCTTAACTGGAAAAGTAGAATCCAATCATTGGTTTGACCCCTGATGAAAGAAAGTCATTCCGTAGCTGTATGTCAGTAGAGAAGCCTGTGGCCAGGATTCAGTCCCATCGTGCTCTGTCAGTAACGCACCATATAAAGGTCATTTACGATTGGGACCACACACATGTAGCATTTACTGTGAAAGCAGTCTCTGAGAAGCCGGGAACTTTCCTACCCAGCAAAATGTAATTGAAAAGACATTGAAAAGACGACAATGCCAGACGTTTAATATACAGTACATTCGGTTTTGGTTGAATGTGAAAGTTGAAAAGATGTATTTTTCAGGTCGTTGTTTCAACAACCTGAAAACAACTTAATTTCAATGTACAGTACTTGCAGCCTATACACATTCACACAGTAACAAAGATTTCTTTATGAAAAATGTTATTACCAATTATACATCACACCAGTATTTACACACAGTATGTCTTTACAACATTCAAGTGCTAGTTGTCTTTATTCCACCACTGAAGAAGCATGACTCGAATCACCATACTTAGGCTTGGGTGGTATAACCTACATACCGTATACCAGGGTTTTGGGAAGTAGCCATGGGATGGGTTTTCAATACCGTCAATACTATTTCTTTGAAGTTTTTCAACAAATTGTAATATTTGTTGCTACTTTTTTGTTGTTGTAAATACCTGCAGTCATCTTGTGCAATACAGTAGCAGATAAAGCAGATCGATTTCTTCATTTCACCTGTCACATTATGAAGCTTAATGTAGTTCCCCAGAACAGTTCAGCCATTCACGTGTTTGTAAATAGCACAACGGGAGAAAGCGGGAGCAGGTGAGTCCAGCGGTATTGAAAGTCAACAGTGTTTTTTTGCTTCAGTAGAGTGATCAGGGATGTGTAACTATTGTTTTCCTTCACAGAAAATACTTTAGTGCCACACATTCGTCCGAAAATAGATTCATTTTCCTGCGTTTTTTCTCCTCTCCGTTCTCAATCCACCTTCTCTTCCCCCCTCTTCTCTTCTCTGAGCAGACTAGGCAGGCCCGTTGCCTTAACGACATCAGACTCCAGACAGACACAGAGTGTACACATACTGCTCCAGAGCTTCTTGCTATCTCTTAGCTATCCAGCTCTGAGTCTGGTTTAAATATGATAGTGCTATCTCTTACCTATCCAGCTCTGAGTCTGGTTTAAATATGATAGTGCTATCTCTTACCTATCCAGCTCTGATAGTGATATTCCTTTTTAATTATGATTACATTTTTCAATTTCTCAAATGAACACAACCCAGAGGTGGACAGGTCAGAAAGTATGGGACATAACACTGTGTTGTAGTGTTGGAGGTGTAATCTGAGAGTTGTCCTGTATCTCTGCATTAGTTAGTAGTCCAACTTACAGCAGAGCCCTTCTCACAGAGCTGCTGGCCCTGGGGTTGGCCCAGGGGTTGGCCCTGGGGCTGGCCCTGGGGTTGGCCCAAGCCTGGAACAGTGACCGAAGCACCTGGACATATACTCTTTCACACAGTCACACACAGTCAACAACATTGTCATACAGTAAATCCACATATATCATCACAACACTAAAGACTAAAGACAGAGCCCAGAAGAATCCTCCTCAAAACAACAGGAATGATGATAAAAACTACAGCTGTAACAGAGACTTTCAGTTCCAACAATGGCAGATTTACTAGACTAATAGTACAGAATGAATGACTGACCGCCCAGTTTGTCATCAGTTCATATTGGAGCAGCAGCAGCTGTCTCACCTCATACTATATTGGAGCAGCAGCAGCTGTCTCACCTCATACTATATTGGAGCAGCAGCATCTGTCTCACCTCCTACTATATTGGAGCAGCAGCATCTGTCTCACATCATACTATATTGGAGCAGCAGCATCTGTCTCACCTCATTCTATATTGTAGCAGCAGCATCTGTCTCACCTCCTACTATATTGGAGCAGTGGCAGCTATATCACCTCATTCTATATTGTAGCAGCAGCAGCTGTCTCACCTCATACTATATTGGAGCAACTGTCTCACCTCATACTATATTGGAGCAGCTGTCTCACCTCATACTATATTGGAGCAGCAGCAGCTGTCTCACCTCCTACTATATTGGAGCAGCAGCAGCTGTCTCACCTACTATATTGGAGCAGCTGAATTTTGGTAATGCCAAACTGGGCCTGTTAGTTCTTCAACACCAGGTTATCCATGTTCCTAGACATTTGTCAGGCCTGGTGGAAAGGTAACACTTTCATTACGAGAGAAAGAGATGGGAAAAAGATGCACACCGGTTTTGACTCCTTTTTATAACCTCTAGCTATCTCCCCTTCCCTTACCTGTTGACAGCCTGCACCAGCCCAGTGAGCACACTCTCCAGCCAGCACTCTGGGACGTTCTCCAGCAGCTTCCAGCACTCCCGCTGACACACCATGTCTGAGGACGTGCAGAAGGAGAAGCAAGGGGCCAACACCTCAATCACTAACCCTGTAGAAAGAGACAAACAATTAAGATAGCAGGTAGCCTAAAGTGTTAGGCCAGTAACTGAAAGGTCACTTATATCGAATTGCTCCTGTAAGTCGCTCTGTATAAGCGCATCGGCTAAATTATGTAACTCTTCTGATGAATGGAAAAGTGTTGCAGATGACAATCATCAATGCAGGACGAACACATCGTGTTGATTGCAGCCTTGCTTACCACTGTTCCTGAACACAGGCTTTCCCCCAGTGCATGGACCACAGACGCCAGGGAGCAGTCTTTTCCATCTGCTAACAACACAGTGTATTGACAGTGAGTGACACGTAATAATAACATACATGTCTGATGTAGACAGTTAAGGTTAAAACAGCCATAAACAGGCCCTTAATCAGAATATACTATGCCTGCATTTAATAATGACTATTTTCTGAATGATATAAATTAGACATACAAACCGATGGATGGATATACAAACCTCTGAGCCTGACAGGTTCTCTCCAGCGCAGTCTAAAGATATTTATAAAAGTAATGAGAAAATTAAAGTGAAGTGGGATGATTTTATAAAGTGGGAGAGAGAGGTGTATTCTCTGAAGGAGAAAAGAGTAAAATGACTGATTGTAAAGCAAGAGGACTGATGGTAAAGCAAGAGAACTGATGGTAACGCAAGAGGACTGATGGTAAAGCAAGAGGACTGATGGTAAAGCAAGAGAACTGATGGTAAAGCAAGAGGACGGATGGTAAAGCAAGAGGACTGATGGTAAAGCAAGAGGACTGATGGTAAAGCAAGAGGACGGATGGTAAAGCAAGAGGACATATGGCAAAGCAAGAGGACTGATGGTAAAGCAAGAGGACTGATGGTAAAGCAAGAGGACTGATGGCAAAGCAAGAGGACTGATGGTAAAGCAAGAGGACTGATGGTAAAGCAAGAGGACATATGGCAAAGCAAGAGGACTGATGGTAAAGCAAGAGGACTGATGGTAAAGCAAGAGGACTGATGGTAAAGCAAGAGGACTGACGGTAAAGCAAGAGGACTGATGGTAAAGCAAGAGGACTGATGGTAAAGCAAGAGGACTGATGGTAAAGCAAGAGGACTGATGGTAAAGCAAGAGGACATATGGCAAAGCAAGAGGACTGATGGTAAAGCAAGAGGACTGATGGTAAAGCAAGAGGACTGATGGTAAAGCAAGTGGACTGATGGTAAAGCAAGAGGACTGATGGTAAAGCAAGAGGACTGACGGTAAAGCAAGAGGACTGATGGTAAAGCAAGAGGCCTGACGGTAAAGCAAGAGGACTGACGGTAAAGCAAGAGGCCTGACGGTAAAGCAAGAGGACTGACGGTAAAGCAAAAGGACTGATGGTAAAGCAAGAGGACTGATGGTAAAGCAAGAGGACTGATGGTAAAGCAAGAGGACTGATGGTAAAGCAAGAGGACTGACGGTAAAGCAAGAGGACTGATGGTAAAGCAAGAGGCCTGACGGTAAAGCAAGAGGACTGACGGTAAAGCAAGAGGACTGATGGTAAAGATGCAAGAGGACTGACGGTAAAGCAAGAGGACTGATGGTAAAGCAAGAGGACTGATGGTAAAGCAAGAGGACTGACGGTAAAGCAAGAGGACTGACGGTAAAGCAAGAGGACTGATGGTAAAGCAAGAGGACTGATGGTAAAGCAAGAGGACTGATGGTAAAGCAAGAGGACTGATGGTAAAGCAAGAGGACTGACGGTAAAGCAAGAGGACTGACGGTAAAGCAAGAGGACTGATGGTAAAGATGCAAGAGAAAGAGAAAGACAAACAAAAGGAAGACGAGAGAAGTAGAAGAAGGCTGAGAGAAAAGTCCAATCTTGGCCACAGCACCGCCACCGCCACCACCCCCTCCGATTCCTCTGGGAGGACCTCTTGGTGGGCGTGACCAACAGCTAGGCCAAAACCAACCCCTGGCTGATAGACCAGTGAACCGCGGGTAAAGGCCAGGTCCACAACCATGAAACCTGCCCGCACCGCAGCCACTCCCAGCCATTTATTGGCAGGGGGCGGGAGCCAAAGTAGAAGAGGTGAAACCCCCAAAATATGAAAAACCCAAGATAAGGCCAAAACCAAAGACGGACTCCGACCTCAGACAAAGGGACAATGCTGACAGCCCTCCAGAATTCAGCTCTGATGATGACGATGATGATGATGATAAAGACCGCAAAGGAGATGAGTGGTCCCCACTCGAGAACTCTTCCGCCTGATATCATATCCAATCTCTCAGAGGTGAGCTGCTATGACTGTGGATCGACTCCTGGATGTGGATGAGGTGAAAGCCATTGTAAAGGACTTGACTGACCCTGCGAAAGATGCTGTGAAGTTTGAAGAAGAGGTGAGAAATCATTGCCATGTATAACCCCCCCCCACCTGTTAATAAATTGAGGAAATAATCTGTCAGTGTTTGAAGTTCAAGTGTAAGGGAAGTTGGAACAGTGAAGCAACCAGAGACAACCATGCTGATCAACTCACTGCTGTGTTTGGTAATGTAAAGACAACATACCCAAGGCAGAGACTGGCAGAAAATATATTCCACCATGATGAAGGCCAATGAGAGCTTTGAGGACTATCAGGAATGAATGGAGAAGATATTCCTCCAGCCTTCTGGTCTGACCCCTGACCAATAATCATATGGCAGCCTGCTGTGCCATGTCGTGGTTACTGGCCTGCGACAAGACCTGAAGACAGCTGTGAACACTACATGCATTGGGTGGGAGACTAAGATCCTTGCTGATATCAAACCTCACATCACCCATGCAGAAAGACAGATCAGGTCACAGAACTCCAAGACTGGTGCCAAACTATACCAGCTGCACAGTTTATATTTTTCGCTGGAGGAGGAAGAAGAGGATGCCATGGAGGTGGAGGTCAAGGACGAGGCCAATGAGGAGGTAAAGGAAGGGGAAGAGGCAGAGGGCGAGGAGCGCGCAAGACGCCTCTGGAGGGAGAGACTGAAGCTGCTACAACTGTGGCAAGCAAGGACATTTTGCTAGGGACTGTCCTGGGGATGGAGATGAGCAGGGTGAATGGCCAGGACCACTTGAAGATGTAAGGGTTGGAAATCCCTTTGGTCGGTAAACACAGATCCACAGATGACGCAATGCCAACCGCACTCCACACGGCTCTTTCCCACCTGGACGAAAGGGACACCTATATGTGAGAATGCTATTCATTGACTACAGCTCAGTGTTCAACACCATAATACCCAGAAAGCTCATCAATAAGCTAAAGACCCTGGGACTAAACACATCCCTCTGCAACTGGATCCTGAACTTCCTGATGGTCTGCCCCCAGGTGGTAAGGGTAGGCAACAATACATCTGCCAATACATCCTCAACACTGGGTCCCGTCAGAGATGCGTGCTTAGTCCCCTCCTGTACTCCCTGTTCACCCACAACTGCGTGGCCAAGCATGACTCCAACACCATCATCAAGTTTGCCGATGATGGGGAGAAGGTCAGAGACCTGGCAGTGTGGTGTCAGGATAACAACATCTCCCTCAACGTGATCAAGACAAAGGAGATGATTGTGGACTACAGTAAAAGGAGGATGGAGCACGCCCCCATTCTCATTGACGGGCTGTAGTGGAGCAGATTGAGAGCTTCAAGTTCCTTGGTGTCCACATCACCAGCAAACTATCATTCCTTCCCTGTGGCTCAGTTGGTAGAGCATGGTGTGTGCAACACCAGGGTCATGGGTTCAATTCCCACAGGGGCCAGTACAAAAAAAATGTATGCATTCACTGTAAGTCCCTCTTGATAAGAGTGTCTGCTAAATTACTAAAATATAGTTTCTCTAGGGATTCAAAAGTAGAACTGCAGTTCTCAGACAGGCCACTTCCTGCTTGGAATTTTCTCAGGTTTTTGCCTGCCATATGAGTTCTGTTATACTCACAGACACCATCCAAACAGTTTTAGAAACTTCAGAGTGTTTTCTATCCAAATCTACTAATAATATGCATATTCTCGTTTCTGGGCAAGAGTAGTAACCAGTTTAAATCGGGTACGTTTTTTCATCCGGCAGTGAAAATACTGCCCCCTATACCACAACAGGTTAACCTCTCTGGGGTATGTGGGACACTATTCAACAGCCAGTGAAATAATAATTCAAAACAACAAAAATCTCATAATTCAAATTTCTCAAACATACAACTATTATATCCCATTTTAAAGATACACTTCTCGTTAATCCAACCACATTGTCCGATTTCAAAAAGGCTTTACGGCGAAAGCATAACATTAGATTATGTAAGGACAGCGCCTAGACAAGAAAAACCACACAGCCATTTTCCAAGCAAGGAGAGGCGTCACAAAACCCAGAAATACAGCTAAAATTAATCACTAACCTTTGATGATCTTCATCAGATGGCACTCATAGGACTTAATGTTACACAATACATGTATGTTTTGCTCGATAAAGTTCATATTTATATCCAAAAACCCCATTTTACATTGGCGTGTAATGTTTTGTAGAAATGTTTTGCCTCCCAAACCTTCCGGTGAATGAGCACATCAATTTACAGAAATACTCATCATAAACGTTGATAAAATATTCAACTGTTATTGAAAGAATTATAGATACACTTCTCCTTAATGCAACCGCTGTGTCAGAGTTCAAAAAAGCTTTACGGCGAAAGCAAATTTTGCAATAATCTGAGTACAGCGCTCAGATATCAAAACAAGCCATACAGATACCCGCCATTTTGGAGTCAACAGAAATGACAAAAATTACATTATAAATATTCACTTACCTTTGATGATCTTCATCGGAATGCACTCCCAGGGATCCCAGTTCCAGAATAAATGTTTGTTTTGTTCGATAAAGTTCATATTTATGTCCAAATACCTCCATTTTGTTCGCGCATTCAGTCGAGTAATCCAAATCCACTCTGCTCGCGCAGTGAGTTCAGACGAAAAGTCAAAAAAGTTATATTACAGTTCGTAGAAACATGTCAAACGATGTATAGAATCAATCTTTAGGATGTTTTTATCATAAATCTTCTATAATATTCCAACCGGACTATTCCTTTGTCTCCAGAAATGAAAAGGAACACACCTAACCCTCACGTGAGTGTGCGTGATTGAGCTCATGTCATTTTCTCAGTCATCTGATTCCAATGGCTCTTATTCTATCCCCATTCACAGTAGAAGCATGAAACAACATTCTAAAGACTGTTGACATCTAATGGAAGCCTTAGGAAGTGCAAAATGACCCCATTGACACTGTATACTGGATAGGGAATCACTTGAAAAACTGCAAACCTCAGATTTCCACACTTCCTGGTTGGATTTTTTCTCAGGTTTTTGCCTGCCGTATACTCACAGACATCATTCAAACAGTTTTAGAAACTTCAGAGTGTTTTCCATCCACATCTATTAATAATATGCATATCCTACCTTCTGGGCCTGAGAAGCAGGCAGTTTACTACGGCACGCTTTTCATCCGGACATCAAAATACTGCCCCCTACCCTGATGAAGTTAATTTCACTGTCCCCAAAATTGTCATTGGCCAATTCCTCCCAAAGAATCCCAACCCCACAGCTTATTTTGTGATATACAATGTTCCTCTCAGCCTTGCATATCCTAAACCAAACAATTACAGTGGCCCACTGGGTGGCAGGTAGTCTAGTGGTTAGAGCATTTGGCCAGTAACCAAAAGGTTGTTGGCTCAAATCCCAGAGTTGACAAGGTAAAAATCTGTTGTTCTGCCCCTGAGCAAGGCAGTTAACCCACTTGTCGCTGAAGATGTTGATTATGGCAGCCCCCTGCACCTCTCTGATTCAGAGGGGTTGGGTTGAATGTGGAAGACACATTTCAGTTGAATGCATTCAGTTGACCTTTCCCTATAGTAGGCCCCCTGGTTTGTTAGAGGAAACGGGAGTAACTAATTGGGTGAAAATGTTTCGTATCTGTACTATGTTGGTTGCTCTCTTGTAGTAAATTGTTACGTTACAGGAGCACTAGGGAATGTGAGTTATACAATTTGTCTACTATTAGTCTATCACACTGAAAGGAGACCCAAAATTGTGTCTATTGGTTGTGTGGCCAATTTGCTTATTCTAGTTTACCACGTAATTGGGGAGGGACGTGTAGTGTTGGGTTTGTGGTCCATTAGAGTAATTGGAAACTCTGATACAAAATTGACTGTTCAGGAACTATCAACAGCCAACCCCTTGTTTTAATAAGCGATCCCTTGCAGATGTCACTCAGGTGCAGACCTTCATCTCCTAATTCGCTGGTGTTTTGCTGCCCCAATATGGAGTTGCAAGTGCCCTAGATCAAATTCGAGATTTGGCTATAAAAAGTATTTGTTGGTCTGATGTGATTAATGAGGAGCATCCAGACGCTGCACTTAATGAATTTATGATATTGCTTCTTCCAATTATTGATAAACATGCACCTGTTAATAAACTGACTGTTAGAACTGTTAAGGCTCCATGGATTGATGAGGAATTGAAAAACTGTATGGGTGAAAGAGATGGTGTAAATGAATGGCTAATAAGTCTGTCTGCACATCTGACTGGCTGACTTACTGCAAATTGGGTGAACATTTCTGTGACTCAGAAATTGAGAGAGTAATTGCCTGTTGTTAGGAAGGATCGAAATTGGAATGGTGGAGGGATATGTGCGTTTGCACAAGGATAAATTATGTGACTAAACTCAAACAAAATGAAGAAGCAACTGTATTATGAAGCCAATATCAATGATATAAAGAATAATGGGAAAAAATCATTGGAGTTCTTTAAATGAAATTATGGGCAGAAAGACGAACTAATTCCGCTAGTGAAGAGTGGTAAAGCGGCCTTTACTGGTTCTAACAGCAGACCTATCAGCTTGCTGCCAGCTCTCTGCAAAATACTGGGAAAAATGGTGTTTGACCAAGTACAATGCTATTTCTCTGTAAACAAATTAACAGACTTTCAGCACGCTTTTTTAAAAAACACATTTATTTTACCTTTCATTTTATACAGGTTTTTGAGATAACATCTCTTTTCCAAGAGAGACCTGGTCCAATAGCAGCAGGGGGGAACAACGATTCAGACAAAACAACTTACATACACTAACACAACATTAAACAAAACTATAAACACACATACAGCACAACAATTACATATTACGTTAAAAAACACGAAAGTCGAGAGTAAAAACAGCTGTTCTAAAGACAATTACACTCTATGATATTTACATCGATCAAGTGTTTAAACTCCACCAACAAAACTAGATCATCACATTTTTTTAATGTTCAGGAGAGAATTCCAGGACCACGGAGCTAAGTAACTAAAACTATTTCTAGCATGACCTGTTTTAATTTTTGGTACTGTTAGAAGCAAATGAGAATAGGACCGTAATTTATATTTATTTACCGATCTGACTAAAAAGAACAGCGATAAAATTGCATTTTACTCAATATGGCCTTATATATCAGTGTATACCAGTGTTTAAGCCTGCGCAAGGTCAATGACGACCAGCCAACAGCGCTGTAGAGATCACAATGTGTTAGACGTTTCTGATTTGTAATGAACCCGAGGGCTGCATGATACACTGAATCAAGTGCTCTCAGGGTAGTGGAGAATGGTACTCAACATGCACGGCACTGACTCAAATGACTGATGATTGGTTGAAATAAATTGATAATAAGAAGATTGTGGGAGCTGTACTGTTAGATTTCAGTGCCGCCTTTGTTAATATTTACCATAACCTGTTGTTGAAAAAACGTATTAAGGCTTTTCAAGCTCTGCCATATCGTGGATTCAGAGCTATCTATCTAATAGAACTCAAAGGGTTTTCTTTAATGGAAGCTTCTCTAATGTCAAACATGTAAAGTGTGGTGTACCGCAGGGCAGCTCTACTCTTTTCTATTTTTACCAATGACCTGCAACCACTGGCATTAAACAAAGCACGTGTGTCCATGTATGCTAATGATTCAACCATATACACATCAGCAAACACAGCTAATGAAGTCACTGAAACCCTTAACAAAGAGCTGCAGTCTGTTTTGGAATCGTTGGCCAGTAATAAACTGGTCCTGAACATCTCTAAAACTAAGAGCATTGTATTTGGTACAAATCATTCCCCAAGTCCTAGAGCTCAGCTGAATCTGGTAATAAATGGTGTGGCTGTTGAACAAGTTGAGGAGACTAAATTGTGGTTACCTTAGATTGTAAACTGTCATGGTCAAAACATATAGATTTAACGGTCGTAAAGATGGGGAGAGGTCTGTCGGTAATAAAGAGATGCTCTGCTTTTTGACACCACACTCCAAAAAGCAAGTTCTGCAGGCTCTAGTTTTGTCTTATCTTGATTATTATCCAGTCGTGTGGTCGAGTGCTGCAAGGAAAGACCTAGTTAAGCTGCTGTGGCAGTCCGCTGCATAAAATAATTACAGTCGAAGTCGGAAGTTTACATACACCTTAGCCAAATACATTTAAACTCAGTTTTTCACAATTCCTGACATTTAATCCAAGTAAAAATTCCCTGTTTTAGGTCAGTTAGGATCACCACTTTATTTTAAGAATGTGAAATGATTTATTTCAGCTGTTATTTTTTTTCATCACATTCCCAGTGGGTCAGAAGTTTACATACACTCAATTAGTATTTGGTGGCATTGCCTTTAAATTGTTTAACTTGGGTCAAACGTTTTGGGTAGCCTTCCACAAGCTTCCCACAATAAGTTGGGTGAATTTTGGCCCATTCTTCCTGACAGAGCTGATGTATCTGAGTCAGGTTTGTTGGCCTCCTTGCTCGCGCACTCTTTCAGTTCTGCCCACAACTTTTCTATAGGGTTGAGGTCAGGGCTTTGTGATGGCCACTCCAATACCTTGACTTTGTTGTCCTTAAGCCATTTTGCCACAACTTTGGAAGTATGCTTGGGGTCATTGTCCATTTGGAAGACCCATTTGCGACCAAACTTCCTGACTGATGTCTTGAGATGTTGCTTCAGTATATCAATTTTCCTTACAGATGCAAACCGTAGTCTGGCTTTTTAAAGGCGGTTTTGGAGCAGTAGCTTCTTCCTTGCTGAGCAGCCTTTCAGGTTATGTTGATATAGGACTCGTTTTACTGTGGATATAAATACTTTTGTACCTGTTTCCTCCAGCATCTTCACAAGGTCCTTTGCTGTTGTTCTGCGATTGATTTGCACTTTTTGCACCAAAGTACGTTCATCTCTAGGAGACAGAACACGTCTCCTTCCTGAGCGGTATGATGGCTGTGTGGTCCCATGGTGTTTATACTTGCGTACTATTGCTTGTACAGATGAACATGGTAACTTCAGACGTTTGGAAATTGCTCCCAAGGATGACCCAGACTTGTGGAGGTCTACAATGTTTTTTCTGACGTCTTGGCTGATTTCTTTTGATTTTCAAATGATGTCAATTAAGAGGCACTGAGTTTGAAGGTAAGCTTTGAAATAAATCCACAGGTACACCACCAATTGACTGAAACAATGTCAATTAGCCTATCAGATGGTTTTAAAGCCATGACATTTTCTGGAATTTTCCAAGCTGTTTAAAGGCACAGTCGACTTAGTGTATGCCAACTTCTGACCCACTGGAATTGTGATACAGTGAAATAATCTGTCTGTAAACAATTGTTGGAAAAATTACTTGTGTCATGCACAAAGTAGATGTCCTAACCGACTTGCCAAAACTATAGTTTGTTAACAAGAAATGTGTGGAGGGGTTGAAAAACGAGTTTTAATGACTCCAACCTAAAGCTGTGTAAACTTCCGACTTCAACTGTATATTAAAAAAGTACCTTTCCTGACCCTAAACTGATTGTACTTTTGACAAAAATAGCTAATTTGTCTGTACGCTTTCAATAAAACAAAGTGGATTTGTGAATCATGCATTCACTGAAAACGGAGCAGAGCGACGCCTGCATTCAGCAACGTCACGAGTCACATTACCTGTTTTTTGCAGGTGTGTCAGTTCTGCAATCCAGGGAGAGAGATGGTGAGAGGGTAAATTCCATTGAACTAGTTTCAATGTATGGAATCACATGGGAGTTTCTGGTCTTCTTTAAAAGGGTGCTTATCTGACAAAGTGACAGGGGATTTAATCACGGCCCCAGTCCTTAAAGGAGGTGTATATTCAAAGGACACTTACAAATGGTGTAGATGGGGGGGATCCTCAAGGCCAAACAACAATACAGTCCAGTAAAGCAGAACTATGTGATTCTGGTCATTTAGCAGGTAAAGTGAAAAGACAATGCTTTGTATATTTTTGGCAGTGGTCAGTCCTACAAGCAGTCTAATTGGCTGAATATAAAGAAATGGACCCAAACTGGGGACTAACATGACTAAACACACACACACACACACACACCACACACACACACACACACACACACACACACACACACACACACACACAGACACACACAATAAGATGTACAGAGTAACACGGTGGGGGAAAAAATCTGAATGACTTCCTTATCAATCCTACACTGTTGTTTACCAGGAAATTATTATTCTTAGCAGTTCAGAGAGACATATTTCCTAGAACACCTTGCTGGCTCTTTACTGTACCTCTCTTAATAACATCAGAGATCCCTGAGCAACATGCTTTAGGCTCTGCTCTGTGACAACCAGGTTGGGACAATAGCGCCAACTCACAGCAGGTTGCCAGGTTGGGCCAAAAGCACCAACCCACAGCAGGTTGCCAGGTTGGGTCAATAGCACCAACTCACAGCAGGTTGCCAGGTTGGGTCAAAAGCACCAACTCACAGCAGGTTGCCAGGTTGGGTCAATAGCACCAACTCACAGCAGGTTGCCAGGTTGGGTCAATAGCACCAACTCACAGCAGGTTATCAGGTTGGGCCTATAGCACCAACTCACAGCAGGTTGCCAGGTTGGGTCAATAGCACCAACTCACAGCAGGTTGCCAGGTTGGGTCAATAGCACCAACTCACAGCAGTTTCCAGGTTGGGCCTATAGCACCAACTCACAGCAGGTTGCCAGGTTGGGGAAATATCACCAACTCACAGCAGCTTGCCAGGAAGGGACAATAGCACCAACCAACAGCAGGGTTACTACTCTCTGTGTGTGTGGGGGGAGGGCTACCTCTTTAGACCAGATGGATTCTCTCTCTATGTTTTTTTTAACAATCTCACCTGCTATAGAAAGGTCCCTGCTGGTTCACCTGGTTGTTTCCCTGGCCTGAGAATCCATCTGGTCTAAAGAGGTACCACCCCCCCCCCCCCACACACACACAGAATCCATCTGGTCTAAAGAGCCACTCCACTACCACTACACCACCAAGGTACCACCACCAACACCACCAAGGTACCACCACCACCATCAAGGTACCACCACCAAGGCCACCACCACCAAGGTACCACCACCAAAGGTACCACCACCAAAGGTACCACCACCAAGGTACCACCACCAAGGTACCACCACCAAGGTACCACCACCACCACCAAGGCACCACCACCAAGGTACCACCACCACCAAGGTACCACCACCTCCACCACCAAGGTACCACCACAAAGGCACCACCACCACCAAGGTACCACCACCAAGGTACCACCACCACCACCACCACCAAGGTACCACCACCACCACCAAGGTACCACCACCAAGGTACCTCCCCCACCACCACCAAGGTACCACCACTACCAAGGTACCACCACCAGCACCAAGGTACCACCTCCACCACCATCAAGGTACCATCACCAATATACCTCCACCACCACCATCAAGGTACCACCACCACCACCACCAAGGTACCACCACCACCACCACCACCAATAAGGTACTACCACTAAGGTACCACCACCACCACCACCACCAATAAGGTACTACCACCAAGGTACCACCACCACCACCAATAAGGTACCATCACCACCACCAATAAGGTACCATCACCACCACCAAAATACATCCACCACCACCACCAAGGTACCACCACCACCACCAAGGTACCACCACCACCACGAATAAGGTACTACCACCACCACCAATAAGGTACTACCACCAAGGTACCACCACCACCAATAAGGTACTACCACCTAGGTACCACCACCACCAAGGTACCACCACCTTTGGGAAGAAGGGATTACATGTTGTGCAGTAAAACATCCGAAGCCTACTACCGAAGATTGATGAGATACACCTGTTGGTTTGCAAATCAGAGGTGGGTTTCTTATGTTTTACTGAGACATGGTTGGATTCATCTGTTTGTGACTCAGAAACTGAGCTAGTCAATTACTCTGTTGTCAGGAAGGATCGGAATCAGAATGGTGGGGGGGATATGTGCGTTTTGTAAGATCAGACATTGCTTATAACGTCAGATCGGATTTAAGCGTTGACCTGGAGATTGTCTGGCTGGATATCTGCCTTCCCAAAACCAAGCCGCATTCTATGAAGGTAGTAGAGGTTAATGTGTCACTGTCTCAGGCAAAACCAATGAGTTGTGGCATTCCGCAGGGGAGCGTGCTTGGGCCTGTTTTTACTGGATATTAACAATATGAAAGATTCTTGTTCTTGCCGTCTTTTTCTTTATGCGGATGACTCTACACTTCTGGTGTCTCACAAAAGTAAAACTGTGGTTGAGAGCATACTTAGCACAGAGCTTACTAACATTAGCGTATTATCTCCAAGCCATTGGCTATCTCTGCACTTACTGTAGGGAAAACTGAGGCAATTATGTTTGGATCCAGACCTAAATTGTGTAGGTCGTCTGAAATCAGAGTGGAGTTAGGGGGTGAGGTGCTGACTACTAAAACCTCTGTTAGCTACCTGGGACGTACCCTTGACGGAAGCTTGGGAGGTGTGAGCACGGCCAATAAAGTGCTAGGGAAGGTTAATGCCAGGACAAAGTTTTTGGCTAGGAAGTCTAAGCTGCTTGATAAGGATTCCATGAAAGTGCTAGCCACTGCCCCCATTCAAAGCCATTTTGATTACGCTAGTCCTTCCTGGTTTGGGGGCTTATCTAAATTTATGAAGGGGAAGCTCCAGATATCCCAGAATAAGCTGATCAGGGTAGTATTAAAGGTGAGTCCACGTATTCACATAGGCAGGAGCTGCTTTCGGGAACTAAACTTGCTGGCTGTTGAGGCTAGGGTGTCCCAGATTAGGTTTGGTTTACAGGAGTATTTATGGTCCTGCGCCCAGATATCTAACTGATTACTTTCCTCGTGTTAGGGATGCACACAATCACAGCACCAGATCAGGTGTTGCTGATGTGTGCTTATACAGGTTCAGGAGTAATGCTGGGAAAGGTACTTTCTTGTATACTGGAGCCTCGGAGTGGAATGAGTTGCCTCTGCCCATGAAAACAACGTCCTCTCTGGGCAGCTTTAAAAAATAAAGTAAAAACATGTTTGACGTCTTCTGTGCCGATATGGATAACCCCAACGATGTAACTGCAATGATGAGATGGATGTTTCTCTTCTTGGTTTTTATGTTTTTATCTCAATGCCATACTGTGTTAACTGTGTTCCATCTTGTCTAGCCATCTGGTATCAACAGGACCACAATGGAAATAAGTCCCAGACTTTATTGTGTGTTATCCTCCATGATTTAACTCATATGAGAGAGAGAGAGAGAGAGAGAGAGAGAGAGAGAGAGAGAGAGAGAGAGAGAGATTCATGTTTTTGGGTGGCTATGAAAAGATGCAGTGAGAAAGAGAGATGTCTGCTCTTTAGTTTGGGTGTGAACAAGGCGTCTCAATGCCTCAACAAGGTAAGCAGTGGCAAAAACAACAAATAATTAATGAAAACCAATTCAGTTATATAAAGCCTGCTGGAGGAGAGAGAGAGTCAGAGAGAGAGAGAGAGAGAGAGAGAGTCAGGGAGAGAGAGAGAGAGAGTCAGGGGAGAGAGAGAGAGAGTGTGTAAGAGAGAGAGAGAGAGTCAGGGAGAGAGAGAGAGAGCGAGAGAGTCAAGGAGAGAGAGAGAGAGTCAGGGAGAGAGAGAGAGTGTGTAAGAGAGAGAGAGAGAGTCAGGAGAGAGAGAGAGAGAGAGAGAGAGAGAGAGTCAGGGAGAGAGAGAGAGAGAGAGAGAGAGAGAGAGAGAGAGAGAGAGAGAGAGAGAGAGTGTGTAAGAGAGAGAGAGTCAGGGAGAGAGAGAGAGAGAGAGAGAGAGTCAGGGAGAGAGAGAGAGAGAGTCAGGGAGAGAGAGAGAGAGAGAGAGAGAGAGAGAGAGAGAGTGTGTAAGAGAGAGAGAGAGTCAGGGAGAGAGAGAGAGAGAGTCAGGGAGAGAGAGAGAGAGAGTCAGGGAGAGAGGGAGAAAATCAGGGAGAGTCAGGGAGAGAGAGAGTCAGGGAGAGAGGGAGAGAATCAGGGTGAGTCAGGGAGAGAGAGAGTCAGTGCGAGTCAGGGAGGGAGAGAGTCAGGGAGAGTCAGGAGTCAGGGAGAGAGAGAGAGTCAGGGAGAGACAGGGGAGAGAGTGAGGAAGATAGAAAGAGAGAGGGAAAGGTAGAGAGAGAGAGAGAGAGAGAGAGAGAGAGAGAGGGAAAGGTAGAGAGAGAGAGAGAGAGAGAGAGAGGGAAAGTTAGAGAGAGAGAAAATATGCAGTAAGAAAGAGAGAGGGAGACGGTTTCATGGTGTTGCGCTTTAGTATTGCCTCAACGTCTCGACAAGAGGGCGAGGGTGGAGGAGAGAGAGGGTGGAGGAGAGAGAGGGTGGAGGAGAGAGAGAGGGTGGAGGAGAGAGAGAGGGTGGAGGAGAGAGAGAGAGGGTGGAGGAGAGAGAGGGGGGAGAGAGAGAGAGGGGGGAGAGAGAGAGAAGGGGGAGAGAGAGAGGGGGGAGGAGAGAGAGAGGGTGGAGGAGAGAGAGAGTGAGAGGGTGGGGGAGAGAGGGAGGGTGGGGGAGAGAGGGAGGGTGGGGGAGAGAGGAGGGTGGTGGGAGAGAGGGGGTGGGGGAGAGAGAGAGAGGGTGGGGGAGAGAGAGAGGGTGGGGGAGAGAGAGAAGAAGAAGTGAACATGGCCTTGCTAGAGGGGTCTTACTGTAGAGTAGATCCTCGAATCACCCAGTAATTCTCAGGTAAATGGGTCTCCAGCTAGGTTGCTGTTACTGTGAGTTCCAGTCCAGTACTTTAAGTGCAGAACATTACACGTTAGCTGGTAAGTGGCAGGTTCATAAGTGGTCAGTCTGAAGGTGGAAAAAACACATCTGGTTCGGCGCGCTGCTGGCTGGAGGAGCAGAACACCTTCAAAACAAAACCCATGAAAACCTGATGAAGAAACATGAGTTAATAAGTTATTACATCGGAGTTTAGAATGTGCAGGTTTTCCTTCCCTTTTGAATTCACCTAAGTGAAGTCACCTGTTTTGCCACCCTCTTCCCTATAAAGTGCACTGCTTTTTAAACAGAGCCCCATGGACCTTGGTCAAAATAAGCTTTGGGCCAATCCTCAAAAAGGGCTTCGTTTTGAGATACCCCTACCTGAGATAGACCAAAACACAACCAGGTGTTGTCACATCTGTAATGTCTACCATTTATTAAATGGATGGTTGTGAAAAAATATTCTACTGCAAAATTGGTTGATGGACATTTTAAACTCAATGCGTATAGAATAATACCTGGCTGCAGGATGAGTGGACCACATAAGCTCATGTAACCCAATATTGACAGCTCTGATATTGTTAAAATGCAGAATACAGGAGCAATTCGGGTTAAGTGACTTGCTCAACGGCTCACTGACAGATTTCTCAACTAGTCGTCTCTGGGATTCAAACTGTGCAGTAAACCTTATGGTTACTGCTCTTAACCACTAGGCTTCCTGCCACCCAATAGTCTGGAGTACATCCCTTCTGTACACAAATAACCAGCGTTAGGATATCTTCATTTATCTAGGAAGACTTGTCAACACAGAGATACAGTAGGCTGAAATGTCAACTAGGAATATGTATGATGAATGGAAGCTTTGCTTTAGGTTAATAGACGACTTTCCAAGTCAAACATGCCGTCATTCAGTACTGTATGGTCCTGTCTGACAAGCACACTCACACATGGGTTTCTGATGTTGTGGCTATTGTAATCCACCATCCTGGCTGCCTGCCCTGGACTATACTGTACGTTGATTTTACGGTGTGTCCTATGTGGATGCAACCACACATGACTAGCGCATAAAGACAGGTGTTCACACTACAATAAACCAGCACACGCTGACAGACTTTGACAAGTAATGCCTTCAACTTAGTGGGGCCTTCACATGTCATTGGAACTGTGCCTCTCCAATGGCAATGCCATCCTGAATGTTCCAGTCTGCCCTGGAAATGCGGTCCACGTTGACTTGGTGACATTATAGTGGATGGGCAGGATGCAGCCACGTAGGATAACAAACTCCTAAGGCAGGTGGTCACCACATTGAACCAACACACCTCTCCAATGGGAATGGCATCCTGAATCTCCCAGAACTGTCCTCCATAGGCCCACTATAACATCAGTCCTTCTCTCTGGCAGACACAATCACATGTCTCAATTGTCTCAAAGCTTAAAACTCATTCTTTAACCTCTCTCCTCCCCTTCATCTACACTGATTTGAAGTCGATTTAACAAGTGACGTCAATAAGGGATCATAGCTTTCACCTGGATTCACCTGGTCAGTCTATGTCATGGAAAGAGCAGGTGTTCTTAATGTTTTGTATACTCAGTGTATGCTAACACCCATGGCTGATCATGTGACACCTGAACTGGACTCGCGTGTGAAGAAGCGAGCTCTCATGCTGTGGTGACTCATGCATTTGTCTGGGAAACTGCTCAGTAATCTTAAAGGACATAATGCCATCTATGGTCAACAAGAGGTCCCTTAGGATGGTCAAACGTATATACAGTCCATTCGGAAATTATTCAGACCGCTTGACTTTTTCCACATTTTGTTACATTACAGCCTTATTCTAAATCATTTTTTCCACTTGTCAATCTACACACACAATACCCCAAAAATGACAAAGCAAAAATATGTTTTTAGAAATTTCTACAAATGTATTAAAAATATTTACATAAGTATTCAGACCCTTTACTCAGTACTTTGTTGAAACACCTTTGGCAGCAATTACAGCCTCAAGTCTTCTTGGTTATGACGCTGCAAGCTTGACACACCTGTATTTGGGGAGTTTCTCCCATTCTTCTCTGTAGATCCTCTCAACCTCTCTCAGGTTGAATGGGGTGCGTTGCTGCACAGCTATTTTCAGTTTTCTCCAGAGATGTTCCATCGGGTTCAAGTCCGGGCTCTGGCTGGGCCACTCAAGGACATTCAGAGACTTGTCCCAAAGCCACTCCTGTGTTGTCTTGGCTGTGTGCTTAGGGTCGTTGTTCTGTTGGAAGGTGAACCTTTGCCCCATTCTGAGGTCCTGAGCGATCTGGAGCAGGTTTTCATCAAGGAACTCTCTGTACTTTGCTCCATTCATTTTACCCTTCCCCAGATCTGTGCCTCGACACAATCCTGTCTCGGAGCTCTACGAACAATTACTTTGACCTCATAGCTTGGTTTTTGCTCTGACATGCACTGTCAACTGTGGGACCTTATATAGACAGGTGTGTGCCTTTCCAAATCATGTCCAATCAATTGAATTTACCACAGGTGAACTCCAATAAAGTTGTAGAAACATCTCAAGGATTATCAATGGAAACAGGATGCACCTGAGCTCAGTTTGAGTCTCATAGCAAAGGGTCTGAATACTTATGTAAATAAGGTATTTCTGTTTATTATTTCATAAATTTGCAAACATTTCTAAAAACCTGTTTTCGTTTTGTCATTATGGACTATTGTGTGAAGATGGATGGAAAAACAATAATTTAATACATCTTCGAATAAGGCTGTAATGTAACAAAATGTGGCAAAAGTCAAGGGTTCTGAATACTTTCTGAATGGACTGTACATGCTGTGTGTGATGGTGTTTGGTGGCTGGGGATTGGCTGGGAGAGAGTGGTCTTTGTCCACCATGCTTGACCAGCTCCACCTCCTCTGCTGGGGATTGGCTGGGAGAGAGTGGTCTTTGTCCACCATGCTTGACCAGCTCCACCTCCTCTGCAACCCCTTTACTGTCCATCGAAGCCCAGCGATGATCTTCAGATGTATATATATGTGGAGCAATGCTACATTCCTCATAACCAACAATTCATAGTCCTAGTCTATGACCTGCACTCCACGTAACCTGAAGGTAACCTGAGGTTACCCTCACACGTTCTGTGACTCTCCTCATCTCCTGCTGGGCCTGCCCCAAACCCTAACCACAGCCAACTACCCTCATCTCCTGCTCCAGACCGTAACCACAGCAAACTACCCTCATCTCCTGCCCCAAACCCTAACCACAGCCAACTACCCTCATCTCCTGCTCCAGACCGTAACCACAGCCAACTACCCTCATCTCCTGCCCCAAACCGTAACCACAGCCAACTACCCTCAACTCCTGCCCCAAACCGTAACCACAGCCAACTACCCTCATCTCCTGCTCCAAACTGTAACCACAGCCAACTACCCTCATCTCCTGCTCCAAACCGTAACCACAGCCAACTACCCTCATCTCCTGCTCCAAACCGTAACCACAGCCAACTACCCTCATCTCCTGCCCCAGACCGTAACCACAACCAACTACCCTCATCTCCTGCCCCAGACCGTAACCACAACCAACTACCCACAGTAAATTTTGGCCAAATCATCATCCTACCAGATTACAACAGAATATAAAATAATAGGTATGATATGACCTGCATTCAACATTACAAACCTCCAACCACAGGTCTATTAGGTGTTAGGTGAATTAGGGCCAGTCTGTTTGAGACAGCACCTTCACAAGCAGACAACCAACCATTCCACTCTGGAGTATCCCCAGCAGGCTGAGAGAACATTCCAGTTAGTCAATGGATCTCGTTGGCATGCAAGCTGCATCTGCTGAGTTGTTCTAGAAATGGAAACTGATCACTAAACAGTCTTGAATACCCTTCCAGTCTTATTACCACTGGCTACTGGTCAGGACCCAGGACTACAACTACCACACTCTACCGGTCAGGCCCCAGAACTACAACTACCACTGGCTGCTGGTCAGGCCCCAGGACTACAACTACCACTGGCTACTGGTCAGGCCCCAGGACTACAACTACCACTGGCTACTGGTCAGGCCCCAGAACTACAACTACCACTGGCTACTGGTCAGGCCCCAGAACTACAACTACCACTGTCTACTGGTCAGGTCCCAGAACTACAACTACCACTGTCTACTGGTCAGGCCCCAGAACTACAACTACCACTGACTACTGGTCAGGCCCCAGGACTACAACTACCACTGGCTACTGGTCAGGCCCCAGAACTACAACTACCACTGTCTACTGGTCAGGCCCCAGAACTACAACTACCACTGGCTAC
Organism: Salmo trutta; assembly: GCF_901001165.1. Lineage (NCBI taxonomy): Eukaryota > Metazoa > Chordata > Actinopteri > Salmoniformes > Salmonidae > Salmo > Salmo trutta. The sequence continues at coordinate 32,486 of NW_021823458.1, forward strand.
TGGTCAGGCCCCAGAACTACAACTACCACTGTCTACTGGTCAGGCCCCAGGACTACAACTACCACTGGCTACTGGTCAGGCCCCAGAACTACAACTACCACTGGCTACTGGTCAGGCCCCAGAACTACAACTACCACTGTCTACTGGTCAGGCCCCAGAACTACAACTACCACTGTCTACTGGTCAGGCCCCAGAACTACAACTACCACTGGCTACTGGTCAGGCCCCAGAACTACAACTACCACTGGCTACCGGTCAGGCCCCAGAACTACAACTACCACTGTCTTCTGGTCAGGCCCCAGAACTACAACTACCACTGGCTACTGGTCAGGCCCCAGAACTACAACTACCACTGGCTACTGGTCAGGCCCCAGAACTACAACTACCACTGTCTACTGGTCAGGCCCCAGAACTACAACTACCACTGGCTACTGGTCAGGCCCCAGAACTACAACTACCACTGGCTACTGGTCAGGCCCCAGAACTACAACTACCACTGGCTACCGGTCAGGCCCCAGAACTACAACTACCACTGGCTACTGGTCAGGCCACAGAACTACAACCACCACTGGCCACTGGTCAGGCCCCAGAACTACAACTACCACTGTCTACTGGTCAGGCCCCAGAACTACAACTACCACTGGCTACTGGTCAGGCCCCAGAACTACAACTACCACTGGCTACTGGTCAGGCCCCAGAACTACAACTACCACTGGCTACTGGTCAGGCCCCAGAACTACAACTACCACTGGCTACTGGTCAGGCCCCAGAACTACAACTACCACTGGCTACTTTGTCTCCTCATCCTGTTAGGGCACATTCATGTCCTGGTCACCTCAGATACTTTGAGTCAACTTTGCACCCTTAGTTTCAGAGGGGAAAAGGGGACATATCTGAGCTGTACATATCCACTACTACAGTAACTGGCTGTATTATACAGGTTGCTCTCCTGCGGTGGTGTAAAGTACTTAAGTAAAAATACTTTAAAGTACTACATAATTAAGCAGTTTTTTGGGGTCTCTCTACTTTACTATTTCAATATAAAAATACTTAAACTTTTACTTCCAAAAGCAAAAAAAATATTTTTAACTCCAGACATTTTCCCTGACACCCAAAAGTACTTGTTACGTTTCAATGCTCAGGCAGGACAGCAATATGGTCCAATTCACACACCCATTAATATAACGTGTTGTCATCCCTACTGCCTCTGATCTGGTCGGGCTCACTAAACACAAATACTGGGTTTGTAAAAGATGTCTGCGTGTTGGAGTGTGTCCCTGGCTAGTCGTAAATAAATACATAAAAAATTGTGCCGTCTGGTGTGCTTAATATCAGGAATTTGATGAATGGCATTGACTTTTACTTTGTACTTTTACTCAAGTACGACGGTTGAGTACTTTTTCCACCACTCCATTTTAGTACAATACATTTATTAGTAGTATTTTAATGGGTGACATTCACTTTTACTTCAGTCATTTTTCAATTGAAATTATCTTTACTTTTCCTTAAAATATGACAACTGAGTACTTTTCTCAGCAGTCTCTCCTGTAACTTGGCTAAACCACTAGAGTATGTGCTTGTGTTGTGAACAACATGATCACTGAACAGCTAGTTGGCTTCAGCTCTTCAAACACAACAGAGGCAGTGACACTCATAGTGCTATTTATACCAAGAGCCACATGAAACCCTTTTAAAGACAGAATAACACAATACAACATCAACCAGGACAATTTATATGCAGGCGAAGGTGTCTGAGTGTAATTATGTTGGCCATATTGGATTCAGAATTACATTTATTTACACCAAAACACTCTCTATGGGCATGAGCGTTGTACACCATTCTGAAAGAATGCCTCTCTCATCCACAAAATTCATATTTACATATGATTTGACCTCCATCAAATGGTATTGTGGCAGCCATATTGGATATTGGATGCCATATTGGATGTCAGGCTAAATCTAGGGTGGCCCTAATGACAATCTGTGGTGGCCACCCTGACTAAATTACAAGAATAGGGGCTAAAGATACAAAATCCTTCAAAGAACCTTGGACCACAAAAAAGGTAATTTCGATGTCTGAGCCCCTTGTTTACATTAGAGTCAAATACAATAGAAACAACATCAAAAAAGCATGTCTATCTGTGATTGCAAGCTCTGATATTGCTAACATTTTGAATACAAGTAGTCGGTTGTCTACCCAACATACAGAAACAAACAGCATCAGGATATCTTAATGCATTGTGGAATTATAGTTATGTAAATACAGAGATACAATAGGCAGAAATATAAACTATACATATTTATGATGAATGTAATCTTTACTTTTGTATGCTCATAAATAGACAACTTTCAAGGTCAGATTTGCTGTCATTCAGTTCTGTGTGATCCCGCCTGACAAGTATACAATATTAGGTTACATGGATTTATGTATTTCACCCCCCTCTCCAGCCAGCCATTATTGGAGTTTAGGGGCTGTGACACAATATCTATATATTTAAGCACTTTTGCAGTCAAATATATGTATTTGATAAATGGGATTAGAGATGGGATAAAACAACATGGTTCTGTTATGTTTTAACTTGAGTAGGAGTATCAACAAACATGTGCTTTGCCACTAGCCTAATAGTAGTGCACCACTGACAGAATAGGGTGCTGTTTGGGACGTAGTATGGAACAATGAGCTTCCCTTCTAAATGGGTCTCTTCCCCCAAAAGCCTTTGCAGAAGTAGTGTTGCTATTTTCTTTCACTTGACAACCCATGCAGACTCCTCCTGCTTCCTTATACAAATGTTGTTAATTCACGGAAAGAAAGATTGTCGCTCAAACATGTTATGACTGCTACTCTTCTACAGATGTGTAGCTGTAGGGTTGTGGAGAGATATAAGTTACAACTTCAGTTACGAACGCTTTGGGAAACCCACCGCAGTTACCAACGAAGGATCGGTGTGTGTGCGACAGACACACAGACCCACACAAACACACACACAGACCAACACAAACACATACACACACGCCACTAGAATGGCAGTAAACAAGGAGCTGTACAGGGCCGTAAGCAAACAAGGAAACACACACCCAGAGGCAGCGTTTTTAGTGGGGGGAGACTTTACCGTGGGGAGACTGAAATGCGTTACCCCACCTCCCTTCGGCAAATCGGACCACGACTCCATCCTCTTTCTTCCTGTTTACAAGAAAAAACTCAAACAGGAAGTACCTGTGACGCGCTCAGTACGGAAGTGGTCCAACGAAGCGGACGCTAAGCTACAAGGCTGCTTGGCTAGCATAGACAGGAATATGTTCAGCGTTTCATCCAATAGCATTGAGGAGTCCCCAACAGTGACATAGGGCGGCGCACAATTGGCCAAGCGCCGTCCGAGTTCGGCCGGGGTAGCCCATCATTGTAAATAAGAATTTGTTCTTAACTGACTTTCCTAGTTAAATAAAGGTTAAATAAAAAATAAAATTGAACCACTTGCCTTCCTGTGGTGGCTCTGTGCTGTGTGTACCAGGTGCTCTGATGCTCTAAGGCATTGCATTCATCAGCACTAATGGCTTCAGTTGCATTTGATTTGTTTTTCCTAAGTGGTTGGGATATTCCATTAGCTCCAATGAGACACATTATCCTAGCAATTTGGATGGATTCGGTTATGTGTGATGCAAGTCAATATGCCGTCAGCCAATATAGCATAAGAGAGGAATGAGGAATGAAAACCAGATGTAATGGGTTTTCAAAACAATATTATGAACTAAATATACATTTCAAACTATAAACTTTGTCAATTACGTTTAGAAAATTATGTTTTTCGAAGGTTTATGCTCAAAATGTACAAAAATAATAATAATAATTTTAATGCATTTCTTAGTTCTTTTGAAAAATGAAAGCACAAAATGTTCCAGTGCTTAATAAAAGGCCTGTGGGAAGACTTGTAATGGGGTCATGTTTATAAATGTTTGTCTATGGCTGGTTTCCATCTAGCATAGCATTTTTACATTTTAGTCATTTAGCAGACACTCTTATCCAGAGCGACTTACAGTAGTGAATGCATACGTTTCATACATTTTTTCCCCCGTACTGGTCCCCCGTGGGAATCAAACCCACAACCCTGGTGCTGTAAACACCATGCTGTACCAACTGAGCCACACGGGACCATAAGTGAACACTTCCCTTCATTCTAGCGATTTAAGAGTAAAAAGCAGCACAGTTCCACAGCAGCAAGTCTAAGAGCCCATGTCAAGGGCATTGTTAAACTTTCTCAGCATCAATCCCAAATCGCACCCTATTCCCTAACATAGTGCACTGCTTTTGACCAGAAACCCTACTACTTTTTACCTGGGCCCATTGGACTCTGGTCAAAAGTAATGCACTATATAGGGGATAAGGTGCCATTTAGGACACAGCCTGTGACAGCGTTTCATAAGCAATTTGACAGGATTTTGAGGATTTGTGCCATTAAATGAATTAAAGGACATACAACTCCAGACTGACAGTATTAGAGTCTTAATGGGATTAGCTGGAGATTAAATGCTCTGGTCTACAGTCTGTATTGTGAAGATATTAAAGACTTAACTTTGTATTTGTCCCAAATTGCAGCCTATTCCCTACATAGCACACTACTTTTGACTAGAGCCCTATATAGGCCATGGTCAAAACAAGTGCACTATACGAGCAATAGGATGCTATTTGGGACAGACTCTTTGTCTTCAGCTAAACTTCCTTTTCCTCTGTACGACTGACAGAATAAAGTATAAGGCTTCTCACCCAGAAAACGTTGGAGAATCACATGACACATTAGACGGTGAAGGGTTATTGAATGTATTGTACGTGCTGTCTATCAAGTTACTGAACAATCAAGTCAGACTTGTTCCATTTCAGAGTAAAATAGGCAGCTTACTGTATTCCACTTGTCAGGGTTGTAATTAAAAGGCAAATATATATTCATTATTTATCTAACCTGTCATTGAATTGTGAAACCGGGTTCCAACCTGTAATTCACATACATAATATAAAGGGGATAAATCTGACATGAAACAGAAGACAGCTAAAAGTCCAAAAAGCAGGTAGGTCCAGAGGATTGACATCTTAAATGGTGGTTGGCATGACGACTAGTGACTGTAGAGAGAAAAGGCTCAGAAGTACATAACACTACATTAGAGACTCACACCAACTGTCAGGATAGTCAGGATAGAAGTACATAACACTACATTAGAGGCTCACACCAACTGTCAGGATAGAAGTACATAACACTACATTAGAGGCTCACACCAACTGTCAGGATAGAAGTACATAACACTACATTAGAGGCTCACACCAACTGTCAGGATAGTCAGGATAGAAGTACATAACACTACATTAGAGACTCATAACAACTGTCTGGATAGTCAGGATAGAAATACATAACACTACATTAGAGACTCATAACAACTGTCTGGATAGAAGTACATAACACTACATTAGAGACTCACACCAACTGTCTGGATAGAAGTACATAACACTACATTAGAGACTCACACCAACTGTCAGGATAGTCAGGATAGAAGTACATAACACTACATTAGAGACTCATAACAACTGTCTGGATAGAAGTACATAACACTACATTAGAGACTCACAACAACTGTCAGGATAGAAGTACATAACACTACATTAGAGACTCATAACAACTGTCTGGATAGAAGTACATAACACTACATTAGAGACTCACACCAACTGTCTGGATAGAAGTACATAACACTACATTAGAGACTCACAACAACTGTCAGGATAGAAGTACATAACACTACATTAGAGACTCATAACAACTGTCAGGATAGAAGTACATAACACTACATTAGAGACTCACACCAACTGTCAGGATAGTCAGGATAGAAGTACATAACACTACATTAGAGGCTCACACCAACTGTCAGGATAGAAGTACATAACACTACATTAGAGACTCACACCAACTGTCTGGATAGTCAGGATAGAAGTACATAACACTACATTAGAGACTCACACCAACTGTCAGGATAGAAGTACATAACACTACATTAGAGACTCATAACAACTGTCTGGATAGAAGTACATAACACTACATTAGAGACTCACACCAACTGTCTGGATAGTCAGGATAGAAGTACATAACACTACATTAGAGACTCACACCAACTGTCTGGATAGAAGTACATAACACTACATTAGAGACTCATAACAACTGTCTGGATAGAAGTACATAACACTACATTAGAGACTCATAACAACTGTCTGGATAGAAGTACATAACACTACATTAGAGACTCACACCAACTGTCTGGATAGAAGTACATAACACTACATTAGAGACTCATAACAACTGTCTGGATAGAAGTACTTCAGATCAGACAAACGCTTCTTGCCACTTCAGACTGAATTATTTAGTAGACAATGGTTTTATTGAAACTAGTACTTTCCCTCCCGGAAGGTATGAAGTAGTGACGCGCTCTTTAAAAGTTAACCAGCTCTACGTTGACACATCCAATGTGACGTACATACTGCATTTTAGAGGTGATGTATAATTTAACGTTATACATCACTGATATTTCATAATTTACCAGATATATGACACCAGTCTTCACTGCTATTAAAACCAGATGCTATTTTCCTGTACTGTGAAGTCTTAAGAGAGAGTTCAGATCAGAGTTCAGATCATTAAGAAAACACATGTTCACTAGCTCTCAGAGAGATGCTCATCTATACTGCTCCGTGGTGATCAACATGGACCATTACAGAGTGAGAAGCTCCATTGTTTCTGTCTGTATGCAGTGTGTGTCGTTAATGCTTTTCAGACTCATGTCTGAAAAAAGCATATGGACAATAGCTAAGTTAGTTGGGATTTCCATACATCGGCAGGACAGAACAGCAGCATCCGGTAACATCCGTGAGGAGTGTGTCTCTTTGTCAACAAAGACTGGAGGTTCAGCTCACCTGAGTTAGAATACATCATGGTCAAGCTGTAGACTGCACTATTTACCAAGACACTTTCATCTAGATCTTTCGTAGCTGTTTATTTACCACCACAAACCGATGCTGATATTAAGACCTCACTCAAAGAGCTATTACTTCGGTCTCCTCTACCTCTCTCCTCTCTCTCTCCTGTCTCCTCTACCTATCTTGTCTCCTCTACCTCTCTAGCTCTCCTGTCTCCTCTACCTCTCTATCTCTCCTGCTTCTTTCCTCCTGTCTCTCTCATTTCTCCTCTACCTAGCTCCTCTCTCTCTCCTGTTTCTCCTCTCTCTCCTCTGTCTTTCTCCTCTCTCTCTCTCCTGTCCTCTCTAACGCTCTCTCTCTCCTGTCGTTCTCCTCTCTCTCTCTCTCTCCTGTCTCTAACCTCTATCTCTATCCTCTCATCCTGTCTTTCTCATCTCTCGCTCCTCCTCTCCTGTCTTTATCCTCTCTCTCTCCTGTCTCCTCTACCTCTCTCATCTCTACTCTCTCTCCTGTCTCCTCTACCTCTCTCATCTCTCTCCTGTCTTTCTCCTCTCTCTCTCCTGTCTTTCTCCTCTCTCTCCTGTCTCCTCTACCTCTCTCATCTCTCTCCTGTCTTTCTCCTCTCTCTCTCATGTCTCCTCTCTCTCCTGTCTTTCTCCTCTCTCTCCTGTCTCCTCTCTCTCTCCTGTCTTTCTCCTCTCGCTCCTGTCTCCTCTACCTCTACCCTCTATTTCTCCTCTCTTTTCTCTTCTCTCTCTTTTCTCTCTCTCCTCTGTTCTTTCTTCTCCACCTCTCCCATCTCCCTCATCATCTCTCTCTCGGCTATCTCTCCACTATCCCTCCACTATCCCTTCCTTCTATCATCCTCTACCTCAACTATATCTCTCCTCCTTACCTTCTCTCTCTCTTCTATGCATTCGCTATCTCTCTTCTAGCCTCTCCGCTATCCTCTCCTCTACCTTTCCTTTATCTCTCCTCTATCCCTCAGCTATCTCTCCTGCTATCTCTCCTCTACCCCTCAGCTATCTCTCCTCTATCTCTCCTCTACATCTCCTCTTTCTCCTTGTCTTTTGTTACGCCTCTCTTTAGATGTGTCAGACGAGACATTGTCTTACTGCAGTGCTAACTAACATGGTGGTTTCAGTAATCCAGTTGTCCCAACTGTAGGAAGAAGGCCGTAATTCCAGGTTGTGTGAGACAGTCTCTGATCGACCTTGTGGTTTCCAGGCCAAGAGCCTCCTGTCATATCTGGGATTCTGGATGGATGCACTGAAGTCAACACGCCCAACTGCATTCACACAAACAGTATGTGCGTGTTTGTTATATGTGTGTGTGTGTGTGTGTTTGTTTTTATTTGTGTGTGTGTGTGGGTGTGTGTATGTGTGTGTGTGTGTGTGTAAGGGTGCATGTGTGTGTGTGTGTAGTCATAACTATGATAGCCTAAATTCAATAGAAATGAGGCAAAGCTAATTTATCTTGAGCCTGTTAGCTCACTGTAGTGATAATGACCCTTAGACTGACTGTCTCTGCAGCTTCCATTGTCTTTGATGTTAATTAAACATTAGCTACCCATGGCTTGGCTAAATAGGGTAGTTTACCGCTTTGTGTTCAAAAAACATATTCAATGCCCATGTACAATTTATTCTGTATTGATTTGTGGAGTTTTAATTTCAATTCAAAGTTTGTAGATATCATACAATTTTGCGGTTAACAATATTTTCTGTGGTCTACGGTTGTATAACCCCCCCCCCCCCCACTGTGTCTGCTACTGCATCACACCAACTAAAATGTTTATCTTTACTCCGGAGTGAATATCCTTTACAACACATGGCGTGGTCCCAAATGGCACCCTATTCCCTATGTAGTGCACTACTTTATAGGGAATAGGGTGCCATTTGAGAAGCATGACCGAACACAATGAATTATTCACAGCAGCTACCTAATAACAGCAATGACATCCAAATGCTTGACACTAAAATACCTGTCAGGTTGGAAAACATTTCAATACAATGGATCATAAAGCAA
>NW_021823459.1:0-17500 GCF_901001165.1 Salmo trutta
CTTCTGCTGGCCAGCCCCTGACCTCTAACCCCTGACCCCTAAACCAAGGCCCTGTCACCTTGCATGTTGATCTAGGACTAGATAACAGGAGCATTTAAAGCTGCTCTGCTACCATATGCTAAACATCAAAACATCATCACGTCCTAAACATTACCACATCCTCAACATTACCACATCCTCAACATTACCACATCCTCAACATTACCACATCCTCAACATTATCACATCCTAAACATGATCACATCCTAAACATTATCACATTATCACATCCTAAACATTATCACATCCTCAACATTACCACATCCTCAACATTACCACATCCTCAACATTACCACATCCTCAACATTATCACATCCTAAACATGATCACATCCTAAACATTATCACATTATCACATCCTAAACATTATCACATCCTAAACATTACCACATCCTAAACATCATCACGTCCTCAACATTACCACATCCTAAACATTATCACATCCTAAACATGATCACATTACCACATCCTAAACATGATCACATCCTATACATGATCACATTATCACATCCTAAACATTATCACATCCTAAACATTACCACATCCTAAACATCATCACATCCTAAACATTACCACATCCTAAACATTATCACATCCTAAACATTACCACATCCTAAACATCATCACGTCCTCAACATTACCACATCCTAAACATGATCACATCCTATACATGATCACATCCTAAACATTATCACATCCTAAACATGATCACATTACCACATCCTAAACATGATCACATCCTATACATGATCACATCCTAAACATTATCACATCCTAAACATGATCACATTACCACATCCTAAACATGATCACATCCTATACATGATCACATCCTAAACATTATCACATCCTAAACATGATCACATTATCACATCCTAAACATGACTACATCCTCAACATTGTCACATTATCACATCCTCAACATGATCAAATCCTCAACATTATCACATTATCACATACTCAACATTATCACATCCTAAACTCCAAACTCTCCTGTCTGTCTGCCTGTGTCTTCCAGAACATAAAATATGCAGTATGTTTACTCTCTTCCCCACAGCTACTATACCTACTACTGATATTGCTACTGCTACTGTACCATTCAAAGCAGTAGTAGCAGCAGTAGCATTGAAACGCACATGAATAATTATTAATGTATTAATATTAAGTCATATCAATAATTAATATCAGCAGGAGGCCTAGTCTGCATCCCAAATTGCACCCTATTCCCTATTTAGTGCACTACTTTGACCAGAAAGTGGTGCAGTATATAGTGAATAGAGTACCATTTGGTAGACAGAGGTACTGTTATTTATAGAACTGTTAATTATGGGGCTTTGAGAAGCGGGAGATTTTATGACAGCAGCAATGAAAGATGTATTTGCTTTTCAATCAGGGGAACAACTGGGGGATTATACCCCACAACCCCCCCCCCCCCTCCCTATCCATAAAAATATTACTCCCAATTATTTACAACAGTTGGCTGCAGATTAGTCCAGCTGACAGCAGACATGCTGGTGTTGATGGAATGCCTGCTAAAGCTGGCACCCGAAGTGTGTTCCTCTCCCCTCGATCCCCCAGCACCCCTCGTAGTGCCGAGTTCACAGATACTCCCACCTGGACCAAGTGTAAAGGTAGTCATGGGCAAAGAGAGAGACAGAGAGAAAGAGGGAGAGCGATAAGAGAGAGAGAGAAAAGAGGGAGGGAGAATGAGAGAGAAAAGTTGGAGAAAGAGAGAGAGAGAGAGAGAGAGAGAGAGAGAGAGAGAGAGAGAGAAAGAGAGAGAGAGAGCAATAGAGAAAGCAAGAGAGACCACCACCAGACAGCTGCATGCCTAGAGAGCCCAACCGGCCCACCACCCAGCCTCTCACCAGTCTACAACCCACATCATATCACACCACACCACTCACACCTTTCTCATTGCTCCTACATGGGCCCAAGGAAAATATTTTGTAATGTACCATGCAAGGGAGTTATTGGATTTCATAGCATGGTTGTCTAGGTTTGAGGGACGAGGGGTGGAGGGGTAGGAGAGTGGGTGTGCAAGGGGGGTGGAGGGGTGGAGGGGTAGGAGAGTGGGTGTGCAAGGGGGGTGGAGGGGTGGAGGGGTAGGAGAGTGGGTGTGCAAGGGGGGTGGAGGGGTAGGAGAGTGGGTGTGCAAGGGGGGTGGAGGGGTAGGAGAGTGGGTGTGCAAGGGGGGTGGAGGGGTGGAGGGGTAGGAGAGTGGGTGTGCAAGGGGGGTGGAGGGGTGGAGGGGTAGGAGAGTGGGTGTGCAAGGGGGGTGGAGGGGTGGAGGGGTAGGAGAGTGGGTGTGCAAGGGGGGTGGAGGGGTAGGAGAGTGGGTGTGCAAGGGGGTGGAGGGTAGGAGAGTGGGTGTGCAAGGGGGGTGGAGGGTGGAGGGGTAGGAGAGTGGGTGTGCAAGGGGGGTGGAGGGGTAGGAGAGTGGGTGTGCAAGGGGGGGGTGGAGGGGTAGGAGAGTGGGTGTGCAAGGGGGGTGGAGGGGTAGGAGAGTGGGTGTGCAAGGGGGGTGGAGGGGTAGGAGAGTGGGTGTGCAGGGGCGGTGGAGGGGTGGAGCGCTGAGTCTCTTGTTCTTTCATTTCACATGCTATGGAATTCACTGGCTTCACAATGAAACAAGTTCTCTCTCTTTTCATTCTAGCCAGCGTTCCTTGATTTTACATTCCCAGGCTTGGCAGTAGATGTGGGACATCCCAGATATGAAAAACGGCACCCAGCTAAAACATTTCCTCGCTCTCCTTCCAAGAAAACAAAATGAAAGAGCAGGAGAGAGATGGAGATGGGAATAGGGAGGTGGAGAGAGGGATGAGAGGTGGAGGGAGGGAGGGATGGATGGAGAGGTAGAGTTGGAGGGAGGTAGAAGTGGAGAAATAAAAGGGGACCGTAAAGGACCTAGAGCAGCATCGCCTTCCTCAGGCTACCACCACTCAGGGATAATCTAAGAAAAACATTGTTCTCTGGTCTAGCCGGACCCAGGCAGTCTCCTGGACTAACTCAGTGTGACATCTACCTCCCAGACACACACACACATGCATGGTCACACACGCAAACAAACACACGCACGCATGCACACACGTGCACACACAGTCGCACACACAGTCGCACACACACCCACTCCCACACACACTCTAGGAAAGAAGCTCAGAGTTTTAGGGGCATACGGGACCACTGGGGCCAGGGAGGTGAGGGGGGAGGTGAGGTGGGAGGTGAGTAAGGAGGTGAGGGGGAGGTGCCTCCTCTTCTCTGTTTCGTCCCACAGGACTCCTGGTCTCCTGTTTCACAAACAACCTGAGGACCGCCAGGCAGGATGTGGGGTAGTGTAGGAGACCAGACACACACACCCAGACAAACACACTCTCACACATAGACACACACCCAGACAAACACACTCACACACACAGACACACACTTAGAGACACACCACGGGGACATGGAGAAGACGTGACTGAAGCCAAAACAACAGAAGAGAGGAGAGGTTTTCACTCTGACATGGAGACAGAAGAAGCAGAACAGAGCAAAGGGCAGAAACTACGAGACAGAGATCTGTTAACGAGGTAGAACTGAGTGGAAATAGACATGTCATGGTAAAACAGGAGGTGAAGCAACAGTGTCTCATTTATCCTGACAGTGTTTTTCCATTAGCTGTGAACTTACACACTGTGGTACACAGACAAGTGTTCCTCTGGGCTTTGACTGGAGACAGAGGGACAGGGTCTTAATGTGCTCACTGAGAGTTCCAATGCTTCTGTACCAGAGTACAGTCACATAACACAGGAACAATACTTAGATACTACACAGCTTTGTAGCGGTGACTCCCTCAAACTAATTCTGTTGAGTTTCAAAATGATTTTCTGTTAATCAGTCACATGCAGATCTTTGATTGGCAGGAAACAGCCTGAAGTGTGCATCAGTGTGTAGGTCCATGCACGTGTGTGTGTGTGTGTGTTGTGTGTGTGTGTGTGTTTGTGTTTTTGCACAGAATTAGATTATGCGCCATTGCTGGACTGCTTTAACTGTTGCATGTTGAAACTAAAGGAACACTCAGCACCTCCAGCCGTAGAACCATACTATAACCAGCTGGACACATAGTCTGCAAGCCCTGGTCAAACTTAATGTGCTATGTAGGTAACAGGGTGCCATATGGGGCACAGCACAGAAACATACTGTAACACCCTATCAAAACTACACTCCGTGAAGAACACACACACACACACACTCGCTGAGAGAGACAGAGAGCAGCTGTGTTGTGCGGGACTCCTCCAGAAAGACTTAACCCTGCTCCAGCCACTCAGTCGTGTTATTACAGAACGGAAACCAATAACTGATGAAGGAAGAGGTCAAACAGTTTGTTGGACATGGAACACCGGGCAGATGGTCTCTTTCTCCCTCTCCTTATCTCTCCTTGTCTCTCCCTCTCTGTCTCCTTCTCTCTTCCTCTCCCTCGTTCTCTCAAGTCAGCCATTGTTGGATACAAACCAGTTGTTTGTGTGAATATGCAACTCTCACTGATGCAATAGAGAAAGCAGCCAGCCAAGTTTGAATTCGAAATATAAACTGAAGACAAATTGCTGTGATTATCAGAGTGAAGTTAGCTGGCAGTGGAAGGCATTGTACTGGTCAGAAAGAAAGTGGAGGTTAGAGAGTAGGACTGATGGGATCGGTCTGTTCAGTCTGTTCGGTTAGCATCGCAAGCCTTTTACAGGGATGTTTCACATCTTGAGCTCTTCAAATTATAAGACAACCACACCGACCTGAATGAAAGCAACAAGGTTGCAGCACAGGAGGTTGATGGCACCTTAATTGGGGAGAATGGCTCGTGGTAATGACTGGAGCAGAACAGCAGAATCGGTGGAATGGTATCAAACACATGGTTTCCAGATGTTTTATGCCATTCCATTTGCTCCGTTCCAGACATTATTATGAGCCGTTCTCCCCACAGCAGCCTCCACTGAGATAATAAAAAATAAACATTTGTTCAAATAAAATAATAAATTAATTGACAACAAAATACAATTTATGCAATGTGGAGTGCCATTGCTTTATTTGACTGACTGTAGAGTGGTAGAGGGACAAGGATCGATAGGAGGAGAGAGAGGATTCCAGAGCTGGTGTGGTTCATGTTGGTGTAGTCTCATATTGTCTCTCACAGCTTAGTGTAACCCCCCAGATCTCACACTCACACTTCCACTGGCGATATTGAATAAACAGAGAAAACTGACAGACCACTCACGTTTCAACAGCTGAGGAATTGTCCTCCCCCTCTCACTCTCTCTGTCCTCCCACATTCTTTCTCTTTCTCTCCATCCACCTCTCTCTTTCTCCCCTTCTCACTTTCTCTCTGTCCTCCCACATTCTCTCTCTCTCTCTGTCCTCCTCTCTCTCTCTGTCACTTTGTCCTTCCTCTCACTCTCTCTCCCCCCGTCTCTCCCCCCTCTCTATCTCTATCACTCCATCTCCTGTCTGGCCTGTTGACACGGGGATTGAGGGAGTGAAAGCCTCCCTGGCCTGCTCTGCTCTCGCCTGCTGTCTTTGTCTGACTCATTATAACTGGCTTTATATAGACACTCTTAATTTCCTGGTGACTGTCAGACCGGCCAGCAGCCAGGCAGGGCTCTCAGAATACATCCCGAATGGCACCCTATTCCCTATGGGCCCTGGTCAGAAGTAGTGCACTATATAGGGAATAGGGTCTAATTTGGGACACACCCAAGTCTCTGAGACATCCAGCATCCCAGCATCCACTGTGCCAGGCCTGCCCTGACCTCTGACCTCCAACTTCCTGATGGGACAACTCCGAGCGCAGGGCTCGGGACAGGAGGCAGGACGGCAGTGTGTGTGTTTCAAGTTTCAGGTGTTATTAGTCGTATGTACAGGATACACATGGTATACCCCATCAAATGAAATGTTTACTTGCAGGTTCTTTATCAACAAAGCAACAACAATAAGAGATGCTAAAAGATAACAATATGAACATAAAGTAAATGGATCAGTAGAATAGAATACATATCTTAGCATAAGTATAATACAGGAAGGAACAATTTATAGTCCAATATGTACATGTGTATTGGGGAAGGGGGGGGGTCAGGTGTATACATTGACCAGTATAATGAGAGTCTGGTAGTAGCAGTTGTGATGTGTGTGTAGCCTGAATGTATGTGTGTGTGTGCGTGTGCGTGTGTGTGTGTGTGTGTGTGTGTGTGTGTGTGTGTGTGTGTCTGTGTCTGTGTCTGTGTGGGTGTGTGCATGAGTGAGTGCATGTGTACTCAGGTGTGGAGGATCAGAGCAGCTGGTCAGTCCAGTTCAAGTGTTCAGCAGTCTGATGGCTTGAAGATAGAAACTGTCTCTGAGTCTGTTGGTATCAGACCTCATGCTCCGATACCATCTGCCCAACGGTAAGGGAGAGAACAGCTTGTGGCTGGGGTGTGTGTGTGTGTGTGTGTGTGTGTGTGTGTGTGTGTGTGTGTGTGTGTGTGTGTGTGTGTGTGCGAAACCGGACAATAGAGTGCTCAGAGCTTTCTTTTCAGCTGTTGTACAAGCCTAAGACCACCATGCGCAAAGCCAGCGTCAGCTGGAGTGGCTTAAAGCTCACCGCCATTGGACTTCCCCATCTGGCAGCCCGAAGGACGAATCTGGGTTTGGTGGAAGCCAAGAGAACGCTACCTGCCCCAATGCATAGTGCCAACTGTAAAGTTTGGTGGAGGAGGAATAATGGTCTGGGGCTGTTTTTCATGATTTGGGCTAGGCCCCTTAGTTCCAGTGAAGGGAAATCTTAACCCTATTACATACTGTACAATTACATTCTAGACTATTCTGTGCTTCCAACTTTGTGGCAACAGTTTGGAGAAGGCCCTTTCCTGTTTCAGCATGGTCCATACAGAAATTGTTTTTCGAGATCGGTGTGGAAGAACTTGACTGGCCTGCACAAAGCCCTGACCTCAACCCCATTGAACACCTTTGGGATGAATTAAAACAACAACTGCGAGCCTGGCTAAATCGCCCAACATCAGTGCCGACCTCACTAATGCTCTTGTGGCTGACTAGAAGCAAGTCCCTGCAGCAATGTTCCAACATCTAGTGGAAAGCCTTCTCAGAAGACTGGAGGCTGTTATAGCAGCAAAGGGGGGACAAACTCCATTTTAATGCCCATGATTTTGGAGTGAGATGTTCACCGAGTAGGTGTCCACATACTTTTGGTCATGTAGTGTATGTTTGCAATGCCTGATGATTTTGAGAAGAATCCATCTGCTCCAAAGCAATACATACAAAGTCTCTGATCTTTCAACAATCATTCACAATGCATTCATCAGAAAAATATGGTTCCAATGAGTGATGATTTTGAGAAGCATCCACACATAGACATTCAGTCTGACAAACTGAAATGGACCACTCACACAGACAGCATGGTGAAGAAGGCGCAACAGAGCCTCTTCAACATCAGGAGGCTAAAGAAATGTGGCTTGTCACCTAAAACCCTCACAAACTTTTACAGATACACAATTGAAAGCATCCTGTCAGGCTGTATCACCGCCTGGTACGGCAACTGCACCGCCCGCAACCGCAAAGCTCTCCAGAGGGTGGTGCAGTCTGCCCAATGCATTACTGGGGGCAAACTACCCGCCCTCCAGGACACCTACAGCACCCGATGTCACAGGAAGGCCAAAAAGATCATCAAGGACATCAACCACCCGAGCCACTGCCTGTTCACCCCCGCTATCATCCAGAAGGCGAGGTCAGTACAGGTGCATCAAAACTCAGACAGAGAGACTGAAAAACAGCTTCTCTCTCAAGGCCATCAGACTGTTAAACAGCCATCACTATCACATTAAAGGCTGCTGCCTATAGGCATAGACTAGAAATCACTGGCCACTTTAAGGAATGGAGCACTAGTCACTTTCAATAATGTTTACATATCTGGCATTACTCATCTCATATGTATATACTGATTTATATACTATACTACGGTATCTTAGTCACTTAATGTTTACATATCTGGCATTACTCATCTCATATGTATATACTGCATTCTATATTATTCTACTGTATCTTAGTTCATTCCGCTCTGACATCGCTTGTCCATATGTATATAATCTTAATTAATTCCTACTTAGATGTGTGTGTATTGGGTATATGATGTGTAATTTGTTAGATATTACTTGCTAGATACTACTGCACTGTCAGAGCTAGAAGCACAAGCATTTCGCTACACCCGCAATAACATCTGCTAATCATGTGTATGTGACCAATAAGATTTGATTTTATTTGATTCTCGTCCTTTGAAGTCAAACATACATGTTCTCTGATCTGGCAACAATCATTCCCACCGCATGCATACATACTACAGCACCTAGGAAACTGTTTGCATTGGGCCTTCAACAATCTGGTGCTTGTTTTCTCTCCTCCTAAACCAAACACAGTGCGGTGACAGTCTGGTTGGACATGAAAGGCAGAGCAATCAGAACCAATGTTGTGTGTATGCATTATATCAACTCATTTAGCCCTAATTCCACTGTTATCATAGGAGTAATGAGCAGACAGTGGTTGTGTCTTAAATGGCACCCTATTCAATATATAGTGCACTACTGTTGACCAGAGCCCTATGGGATGTAGCCAACAGGACAAAACGTGTTTCATTTAAAATCTCTGCTGCGTTCATCTCAAAACAAATGCACAGCGTTTACAACTGATTCATTTCTGTTCTTCCAAAATGCAATCACAGTGTGTGTAAACCAAGGTTGAACTGAACTGAGTATTTTCCATTTTAAAAGAACATTTATTCTCTCTCAGGGTTTACACACTTTTACATTTCACTGCAGCCAAGACATGACAGTGGCTGATGAATGTGTGTGTGTGTGTGTGTGTGTGTGTGTGTGTGTGTGTGTGTGTGTGTGTGTGTGTGTGTGTGTGTGTGTGTGTGCGTGTGTGCGCGTGTGCGCGCATGTGAAAGGGTGTGTGCATGTGTGAATGCGTGCGTGCCTGCGTGATGGATGGGGCTTTGGGTGGCTAAAGCTAGAGAGATTGTTACCAGATGAGGGGTGTTAGAGCGTTGGCAGCAGGGTGAGTTGGGATGAAGCTGCAACTCTCTACTCACCATGGAGAGGAGTTGAGTGCAGTAGTGATATCAGGGACCACTCCAAATGAAGAACAATAACGTCACATGATCTCATGATTTATCTCAATCACTCTTAATGTTCCGGCCGTGAGTTGAGCCGTGAGCTGAGCCGTGAGCTGAGCCGTGAGCTGAGCCGTGAGCTGAGCCGTGAGCTGAGCCGTGAGCTGAGCCGTGAGCTGAGCCGTGAGCTGAGCATTGAGCTGAGCATTGAGCTGAGCATTGAGCTGAGCATTGAGCTGAGCCGTGAGCTGAGCCGTGAGTTGAGCCGTGAGCTGAGCCGTGAGCTGAGCCGTGAGCTGAGCATTGAGCTGAGCATTGAGCTGAGCCGTGAGCTGAGCCGTGAGCTGAGCCGTGAGCTGAGCCGTGAGCTGAGCCGTGAGCTGAGCATTGAGCTGAGCCGTGAGCTGAGCCGTGAGCTGAGCCGTGAGTTGAGCCGTGAGCTGAGCATTGAGCTGAGCATTGAGCTGAGCATTGAGCTGAGCCGTGAGCTGAGCCGTGAGCTGAGCCGTGAGCTGAGCCGTGAGCTGAGCCGTGAGCTGAGCCGTGAGTTGAGCCGTGAGCTGAGCATTGAGCTGAGCATTGAGCTGAGCCGTGAGCTGAGCCGTGAGCTGAGCCGTGAGCTGAGCCGTGAGCTGAGCATTGAGCTGAGCATTGAGCTGAGCATTGAGTGGAGCGTCATGACACAGTGTTTGCATCCCAAATGACACCCTATTCCTTGGTTGAAAGTAGTGCACAATAAAGGGAACAGGGGGCCAATTGGGATGCAGTAAGTAACACATTTAGTGAGAATGTTAGCGGAGACAAAGAGCCTCCTTTTCCTAGTCACCCAAAAAGAGGCATTATGTGGTTGAACAGCTGAACAGTTACAGCCATTAAGAGACAGACAGCAGAGAGAGAAATGGCTCTTTAGAGGCTGGTTAAGTTTGAGCGTAAATGCCACATCAACAAGAGCAGACTTCATACAGCCATATTGGAGGTGGTGGCTGGTGGAGGTAGGGGAGGAGTTATTAATGAATGAAATGGAGGAACTGGGACTTCGGAATGGGGCTAGGAATATGACTTCCCAAATGGCACCTTTTTCCCTTTATAGTTCACTATATTTTACCAGGGCCAATATGGCGCTATATAGGGAATATGGTACTATTTGGGACGTAACCGATATGTCCTACAAGTTGTTTCATTTTCCCAACTTTAACATTTCCTTTCTTTTTTTGCAAAGGAATGAGGTCAATGTTACTAGAGCATATTTGAAAGTGCATTCATAAAGATTCCAGAAGTCTGTGAGCTAGCAGACATTTGGTTACAAAGAGTAAGCTCAGTTTACAAAGCTTTAACCCAGAAGAACTGTGCACTGAGACTCTTCAGCAAATTCCCTGTGGTTTAGCAAAATATATGTCCCGTTTCTTCACCATCTAATTATACAGCATGTGCTTGCCTCATTTTTCAGAGGGAAATAAAAAATAATCTCTAACCCCCATCTTTGACTGTACTCATACAGTACTGCATACACCCCAGCTCCAACAGAAAGATGACAAACGCAGAGAAATGAAATAGTGTCCATAAAAAAACAAATGCGATCCAGATTTTTTGGAGCTGAGGAATAAAAGAAATAAAAAATGCTGTGTACAGTCTCCTTAATCCACTTAAAATCAAACATTTCAAACAGTTATGAAAATATTTTTCCTTGAAATGCATTCCAGATGAAGAAGCATGTTGGGGTCTGTATTTTCCTCTCTCTTCCTTCATCTGTCTGTCTGTTTCTCTCATCCCTCTGTCCCTCTGTTCTTTCCTCCTCCTATCTTCCGGCGTCTACAGTATGCAGCACATGTTCATCTTAAACCTGCGTCAACTATATAGCATGAAAGTCATACTATCAGTATAGGGTACTTCGTATGGCTATAAGTACTGTGATATGGCTTAGAATTAAATGGATTCAATGTTTTATGTAGGTATTATAATGGGGTAAAGCAGTCTGTTTTAGTGGTCAGGTGCATTGCTCTCTGAGACCTCTGTGAGATGAGTATGCGTCCCAAATGGCACCCTATTCATTTTACAGTGCACTACTTTTGACCAGAGCCCAGTACACTGTAAAGGGAATAGGGTGCCATTTGGGACGCATTTGAGGTATGTGTCCTTCCTGTGCTCTCTCTCAGTCAGAGTCCTACAGGGAACTGAAACAGGAAGTGACGGTGTTTTAAAGGAATGTGTCTCTGAGCTCAGTGGTGTCCCGCCAGGTGTGTGTGTGTGTGTGTGTGTGTGTGTGTGTGTGTGTGTGTGTGTGTGTGTGTGTGTGTGTGTGTGTGTGTGTGTGTGTGCGTGCGTGTGCGTGTGTGTGTGTCTCCGAGCTCAGTGGTGTCCTGCCAAGTGTGTGTCTGTTCGGCCCCTCACTACTGTGACACTACAGTCCTACATACACACAGACACACACACGCATACATACACACAGACACACACTGCTGTGTGCTTTATGTAAGACTCCCTTCAGTCCTCAGCAGTGCTGCCTCAGAAGTTATTCTACTGTGTCAGTTGCAACAGGCCAGCTAGTTCATCCTCCAGTAACTAACACATGACACCTCATCACACCCACGTACAGTACCTGGCTATGAACCTGGCACTGCTGCTTGTGGACACTACCTCCAACACAACTAACTAACTAACTAACTACTAACAAATAACTAACTAACTGACTGACTGACTGACTGACTGACTGACTGACAGACTCCCTCCCTCCCTCCCTCCCTCCCTCCCTCCCTCCCTCCCTCCCTCCCTCCCTCCCTCCCTCCCTCCCTCCCTCTCTCCCTCCCTCCCTCTCTCCCTCCCTCCCTCCCTCCCTCCCTCCCTCCCTCTCTCCCTCCCTCTCTCCCTCCCTCCCTCCCTCCCTCCCTCCCCAGCTCTATCTGTGGGCCTAGCTGTGTGTCTCACACAGTTTGTCACTTCAGCGCACTACTTTTACCCATAAGGGTAGGGTGCCATTTGGGACGCAACCTTTGTCACTTCCCAATGTTAAGTCTCCAGAGGCCCCAGAGCCATGGAGAGAGAGCAGTCTCCAGTGGCCCCAGAGCCATGGAGAGAGAGAGCAGTCTCCAGTGGCCCCAGAGCCATGGAGAGAGAGAGCAGTCTCCAGTGGCCCCAGAGCCAGGGAGAGAGAGAGAGCAGTCTCCAGTGGCCCCAGAGCCAGGGAGAGAGAGAGAGCAGTCTCCAGTGGCCCCAGAGCCAGGGAGAGAGAGCAGTCTCCAGTGGCCCCAGAGCCAGGGAGAGAGAGCAGTCTCCAGTGGCCCCAGAGCCAGGGAGAGAGAGCAGTCTCCAGTGGCCCCAGAGCCATGGAGAGAGAGAGCAGTCTCCAGTGGCCCCAGAGCCAGGGAGAGAGAGAGAGCAGTCTCCAGTGGCCCCAGAGCCAGGGAGAGAGAGCAGTCTCCAGTGGCCCCAGAGCCATGGAGAGAGAGAGCAGTCTCCAGTGGCCCCAGAGCCAGGGAGAGAGAGAGAGCAGTCTCCAGTGGCCCCAGAGCCAGGGAGAGAGAGAGAGCAGTCTCCAGAGGCCCCAGAGCCAGGGAGAGAGAGCAGTCTCCAGTGGCCCCAGAGCCAGGGAGAGAGAGCAGTCTCCAGTGGCCCCAGAGCCAGGGAGAGAGAGCAGTCTCCAGTGGCCCCAGAGCCAGGGAGAGAGAGCAGTCTCGAGAGGCACCAGAGGCCCCCTCCTTGCGACCCCCCATACCCAGAGAGAGAGAGCAGCGTTTGCAGCCAGATGTCTGTGTGGTGGGGCCCCTCCCTATGGAGACCCGGGGTGAGCCAGGGAGTGTGGCGCCGTCGAGGTTAGTGGGCGGCCTCATCCAGACACCAGCTCCCTTCCCTGAATATTTTTATTCCATTCTCTCTCTTTCTCTTTTTCTCTCCCCTATCTCTTTCTTTCCTCTCTCTCTACATACCTTCTTCTTTCTTTCTCTTTCTTTCTTTCTTTCTTTCTTTCTCTTTCTTCCTTTCTATCTTTCTCTCTCTCTCTCTTTTACTCTCTCGCTCTATCCTCCTTCTCTTTTCTCTCTGTCTCTATTTCTCTCTCTCTCTATCCTCCTTCTCTTTTCTCTCTGTCTCTATTTCTCTCTCTCTCTATCCTCCTTCTCTTTTCTCTCTGTCTCTATTTCTCTCTATCTCTATCCTCCTTCTCTTTTCTCTCTGTCTCTATTTCTCTCTCTCTCTATCCTCCTTCTCTTTTCTCTCTATGTCTGTATTTCTCCCTCTCTCCTGCTTTCTTTCTTTTTCATGCCGTTCAGCAGTGATTCAGCCTCTGCGTGACAGAGGAAAATGTTTCTGGTTTGGATCCCAACCCTCTCTCTCTCTTTCTTTTCCCCCTTCTTTTCAGCATTATTTATTTTGCAGCAACACTTGCCAAGACAGCAAGGGCTCTCTATCTCTTTCTGTGTGTCTCTGGCTTGGCAGTGAGTGGTTGTGCTGTGTATACATTCTAACTCATCTCAAGCCTTCTGCATCATGTGGCCATGGACTTTCCTATACAGTAACAACTCAATAAACTCCTTCATCAAACGAAGCTAGTGTGTGTATCCCAAATGGCACCATAGTCCCTTATATAGGGAAAACTAGTGCTTGTATTCCAAATGGCACTATATAGGGAAAAGTGTGATACTAGATGCCCTGGAGAAACACAGTGTTCCTGATCAACATGTAGGACTGTGTTCTCTTCACAGGTTGTCAAGTACGCTCTGGGAGAAGAAAGAAGACTGAGTGTTAAGTTGAAAAGGCTTTGTCTGTATTCTGAGGTGTGTATTCTAAATACCACCATCTTACTTTAGAAGGGAAAAGATCGCTGTATTTAACCAGCTGATCCCACATGTCGAGTCAGTCCACGTACAATGTTATACAATGTGGATCTGTTGGCTGTCTAGCAGGGGGTCCCCAGCTTTCAGCTTTCAGGAAGGAGTTTACCATCACAAAGACCGTGTCTCACGTCAACAGCCTCCACAACATTTGGGACGTGGACGAAGACAGATGCGCGGTGGTCGTATAGGCCATTCTACTGGAGCTAAAGAACAGGCTAGCATAGCAGACAAACCATTCTACTGGAGCTAAAGAACAGGCTAGCATAGCAGACAAACCATTCTACTGGAGCTAAAGAACAGGCTAGCATAGCAGACAAACCATTCTACTGGAGCTAAAGAACAGGCTAGCATAGCAGACAAACCATTCTACTGGAGCTAAAGAACAGGCTAGCATAGCAGACAAACCATTCTACTGGAGCTAAAGAACAGGCTAGCATAGCAGACAAACCATTCTACTGGAGCTAAAGAACAGGCTAGCATAGCAGACAAACCATTCTACTGGAGCTAAAGAACAGGCTAGCATAGCAGACAAACCATTCTACTAACCAACACTATGGCAGCCTCTCTGGCATCTCCAAACAGCTCAGAAACCAAACTGGCTCAGGAGTCAAAAGGGTCTAGACTGGTTCAGAATAAAGAACCTTGCATCACATCAACATTGACAGAGAAAACCCCCCCAGAAAAACAGGGAATTGTATCTACCTTCCTGGCGCCTAACTGAGCATGTTACAGCTTCAAGTGGCAAGACTTAGGATCGAGATACAGTTCCTGCAAAAAGGCTTGAGAGTTCACCAAACCGTGGGTTAACACATTGCAATGGGACTTGCATGCAAAAGGTTTTAAGTAAAAAATAAATGATATCATTTCATAGTGAAGGATGTAATTGCCATAAAAAAAGAAGGCTGTCATAATAACCATCTTTCTTTTCAGCCCAGACACGCCTTGAGACTTGTAGAAAAAGCCTCCCAGCATCACCCGTGGTTCCCCTGACAACTATAACCAAATGAGCCCGGTGTCTCAATGAGGTTGAGACACTAGGTATTCTGGAGAAGGGCACACACACACATTTGGAGGACATCCTGAATGACTCATTCTGAATACATTTGAATAATTTTATCAGGAGAATGGCATTTACAACTAGGAAATGTTTGCCTAATTTGCTGTGACACTGGCCAATGGAAAAGCACTTTCCCTCTTTGTTACAGTATGCACAAAAAAGCCTATCCTGTTGATAGACAAACATGCTATGTATCCCAAATGGCACTCTATTCCCTATAAACTACAATCCTTTTGACCAGAGTCATATGGACCTTGATCAAAAGGTGTGCACTATGTAGAAAATATGTACCATTTCACATAGTGTGAACCCCTGTCTTCTTCAGTCAGTCTGGATTTGATTTGAAAGCCTGAAATTAGTTGCAGTTTGCAGTTTGAGCTGCAATTTCGTCACTGTCATACCTTCTCTTACACACACAGTGATGCTGAACACACACACACACACACACACACACACACACACACACACACACACACACACACACACACACACAGGCACACGCACACACACACAGTGATGCCATGGAGTTCATTTCCCCTGGCGTCCTAACCTGCCCACTTCTAAAGACAGACTTCCAGGCTGCATGCAGCACAGAGTGGAAACTACTGTAACTTACAGCCAACCCAGGCCAGTCTGAACGCACACACACACACACACACACACACACACACACACACACACACACACACACACACACACACACACACACACACACACACACTAGACCTGCCTGGTCCCCCTGCATCAGAGGGTCTAATGCCACCACCAGCGGTCTCTTCCTTAACGAGTCTCATTATACAGACCAGTGAAGAACTTCACAGACTGAGGGATGCATGGTTGGCGGTGAAAAAACTCAAGGCTTTAACTCTGCTTCACACTGAAGAGCCATGGCAGTAAAACACAACTTATATCAAAGCTCCTTACAGCTACAGCAGGTCAGTAAGTTAGGCTACGTTCCAAATGACATCCTATTCCCATAGGGCTCTGGTCAAAAGTAGTGCATTATATAGGGAATAGGGTGTCATTTGGGACACAGCCTTAGTTAACTACCATCATTGAAAAGAATTGTGAGTATGTAAAAAATATTAGGCCATTAAGAGTGGAAAATGTTATGCCACACAATTAGTAGCTAGTCTCAGACAGTCTCCTAGGGCTCACTGGACCCTTGAATGCTACTCTTATGTGGTATTTAATGCAAGGTTAAGTCCCAAATGACAGCCTATTCCTTATGTAGTGTACTACTTCTTCTGGTCAAAAGTAGTACACTAAAAAGGGAATAGGGTGCCATTTGGGACATAATTCTAGCTCTGTATGGTGTTATGCTGAATATATTAGCTGAAGGGGACTCTCAACACTCCTAACTACTTGAGCAGAACTTAGGGTGCAGACCATTTTGAAGCATTGAAGAAGAAGTGATTGTGAAAGCATAACCTTCCAGGGCACCTAGGTCAGAATTACTACCTTCCTCCATCCCATGTGCAGTATAACATTGAGGAGGATCACCCATGTAGAATCACCCCCAGAACAGGGTTTGTGTCCAAAATAGCACCCTATCCCTTATATAGTGCATTACTTTTGACCACAGCCTGATGGGCCCTAGTCAAAAGAAGTGCACTATACTGTATATAGGGTGCCATTTGTGATGCAATTTTGGTAATCCTGATAGAGCCCTGGTAGGCTGGTGGATTTATAGAGGGTTCTAACGGAGAATGCTGCTTGTGCAATGCTTCAGGACATCTGGACAGGACTAAGACCAATATAATCACTAGAACTGAAAGACCATATCACTCACGCACTCACAGAGGATGGGATTTTCCCCCCACAAGACATTTCCACTCAGACAGAAACAGTGCATATGTAGCACACAGGGACGTGTGAAACTTACTCCTCAGCCTGAATTTTCACTAGCAAGTAGCTCGCTTTTGTGTGGTGCTGACTGGTAAGACGCTTCAGGAGAGCGGTCACGTGTGCTAGAACGGCAGAGGTCCTGAGTTCACGCCAGTAATGGTCCAAATCGGGAGGAAGTGGTACTCGCTAAGCAAGCAGCATGATGTCCTTTGAACCTGGATTGAAGCTGTGTCTCTAGCTAGCCCCCAGACCAGAAATCATGTCTGTTTGTGTGTATTGGCTCCATCCTCATACAACCCTCTCCTACTGCATCCAGAGCAGAGACATCAGAGCCAAACCCTGCAGCTCTGTACCACCTCATCTACACACAGGGAAGAAACACAAGACTGACTGGCATGTCTCTCTCTCTCTCTCTCTCTCTCTCTCAGTTAACTCACACTCTTTCTCTCTCTCTCTCTCACACAACACACACTCTCTCTCTCTCTCCTCTCTCTCACCCCACACACTCTCTCTCTCTTTCTCTCTCCTTCTCTTTCTCTCTCTCTCTCTCTCTCTCTCTCTCTCTTTCTCTCTCTCTCTGTCTCTTCTCCTCTCCTCTTTCTCCTCT
>NW_021823459.1:20000-25000 GCF_901001165.1 Salmo trutta
CCTCCATCTTTCCCCCTCTCTCTATTTCCCTCTTTCATTCTGTCCAATCCTCCCTCTGGGTTGTGTCTCTGCTTCCTGTCTGGCAGTAGCTCTGGGCAGTAGGGACTTCCCCTAGCTCAGTTCACCCTGCTAACCCTGTCTGTGTCCCAAACGGCACCCTATTCCCTATATAGTGCACTAATTCTGACCAAGGCTCTGGTCAAAAGTAGTGCACTATATAGGGAATAGGGTGTCGTTTGAAACATAGCCCTAGCTAACCCTGTAACCCTTCTCTCGGGGGTTCTGATAACTGACCAGGGCTGCCCTAATGAAGTGCCTGCCAGCACGATTAGATTCCATTTACCCTCCATTCTCCACCAGGGAGAAGAGAGCTATCAGCACAGAAAACACTTCCTTCTCGAAACACATGCATCTATCCCACACCTACATCCCCCCTGTACCCCCCTGTATCCCTTCTTACATCCCTCTGTACACCCTGTATCCCATCTTACATCCCCCCTGTATCCCTTCTTACATCCCCCCTGTACCCAGGGTTGTGGGTTCGATTCCCACGGGGGGCCAGCACAGAAAAAAAATGTATGAAATGTATGAAATTGTATGAAATGTATGCATTCACTACTGTAAGTCGCTCTGGATAAGAGCGTCTGCTAAATGACTAAAATGTAAATGTAAAAATGTACCCCCCTGTATCCCTTCTTACATCCCCTCTGTACCCCCTGTATCCCTTCTTACATCCCCCTGTACCCCCCTGTATCCCTTCTTACATCCCCCATGTACCCCCTGTATCCCTTCTTACATCCCCCTGTATCCCTTCTTACATCCCCCTGTACCCCATGTATCCCTTCTTACATCCCCTCTGTACCCCCGTATCCCTTCTTACACCCCCCCTGTACCCCTCTGTATCCCTTCTTACATCCCCCTGTACCCCCCTGTATCCCTTCTTACATCCCCTCTGTACCCCCTGTATCCCTTCTTACATCCCCCTGTATCCCTTCTTACATCCCCCTGTACACGCCTGTATCCCTTCTTACACCCCCCCTGTACCCCCCTGTATCCCTTCTTACATCCCCCTGTATCCCTTCTTACATCCCCTCTGTACCCCCCTGTATCCCTTCTTACATCCCCTCTGTACCCCCTGTATCCCTTCTTACATCCCCCTGTATCATTTTCTTACATCCCCCTGTACCCCCCTGTATCCCTTCTTACACCCCCCCCTGTACCCCCTGTATCCCTTCTTACATCCCCCTGTACCCCCTGTATCCCTTCTTACATCCCCCTGTACCCCCCTGTATCCCTTCTTACACCCCCCATGTACCCCCCTGTATCCCTTCTTACATCCCCTCTGTACCCCCCGTATCCCTTCTTACATCCCCCTGTACCCCCCTGTATCCCTTCTTACATCCCCTCTGTACCCCCTGTATCCCTTCTTACATCCCCCTGTATCCCTTCTTACATCCCCCTGTACCCCCCTGTATCCCTTCTTACACCCCCCCTGTACCCCTGTATCCCTTCTTACATCCCCCTGTACCCCCTGTATCCCTTCTTACATCCCCCTGTACCCCCCTGTATCCCTTCTTACATCCCCCATGTACCCCCCTGTATCCCTTCTTACACCCCCCCCTGTACCCCCCTGTATCCCTTCTTACATCCCTCTGTACCCCCCTGTATCCCTTCTTACATCCCTCTGTACCCCCTGTATCCCTTCTTACATCCCCCTGTACCCCCCCGTATCCCTTCTTACATCCCCCTGTACCCCCCTGTATCCCTTCTTACATCCCCTCTGTACCCCTTGTATCCCTTCTTACAACCCCCTGTATCCCTTCTTACATCCCCCTGTACCCCCCTGTACCCCCCTGTATCCCTTCTTACACCCCCCCTGTACCCCCCTGTATCCCTTCTTACATCGCCATGTACCCCCCTGTATCCCTTCTTACATCCCCCATGTACCCCCTGTATCCCTTCTTACACCCCCCTGTATCCCTTCTTACATCCCCCCTGTACCCCCCTGTATCCCTTCTTACATCCCTCTGTACCCCCCTGTATCCCTTCTTACATCCCCCTGTACCCCCCTGTATCCCTTCTTACATCCCCCTGTATCCCTTCTTACATCCCCCTGTACCCCCCTGTATCCCTTCTTACACCCCCCCTGTACCCCCCTGTATCCCTTCTTACATCCCCCTGTACCCCCTGTATCCCTTCTTACATCCCCCTGTACCCCCCTGTATCCCTTCTTACATCCCCCATGTACCCCCCTGTATCCCTTCTTACACCCCCCCTGTACCCCCCTGTATCCCTTCTTACATCCCTCTGTACCCCCCTGTATCCCTTCTTACATCCCTCTGTACCCCCTGTATCCCTTCTTACATCCCCCTGTACCCCCCCGTATCCCTTCTTACATCCCCCTGTACCCCCCTGTATCCCTTCTTACATCCCCTCTGTACCCCTTGTATCCCTTCTTACAACCCCCTGTATCCCTTCTTACATCCCCCTGTACCCCCCTGTATCCCTTCTTACACCCCCCCTGTACCCCCCTGTATCTCTTCTTACATCGCCATGTACCCCCCTGTATCCCTTCTTACATCCCCCATGTACCCCCTGTATCCCTTCTTACACCCCCCTGTATCCCTTCTTACATCCCCCCTGTACCCCCCTGTATCCCTTCTTACATCCCTCTGTACCCCCCTGTATCCCTTCTTACATCCCCCTGTACCCCCTTGTATCCCTTCTTACATCCCCTCTGTACCCCCTGTATCCCTTCTTACACCCCCCCGTATCCCTTCTTACATCCCCCTGTACCCCCCTGTATCCCTTCTTACATCCCCTCTGTACCCCCTATATCCCTTCTTACATCCCCCTGTATCCCTTCTTACATCCCCCTGTACCCCCCTGTATCCCTTCTTACATCCCCCTGTACCCCCTGTATCCCTTCTTACACCCCCCCCCGTATCCCTTCTTACATCCCCTCTGTACCCCCTGTATCCCTTCTTACACCCCCCTGTACCCCCCCTGTATCCCTTCTTACATCCCTCTGTACCCCCCTGTATCCCTTCTTACATCCCTCTGTACCCCCTGTATCCCTTCTTACACCCCCCCCGTATCCCTTCTTACATCCCCTCTGTACCCCCCCCGTATCCCTTCTTACATCCCCTCTGTACCCCCCTGTATCCCTTCTTACATCTCCCTGTAACCCCTGTATCCCTTCTTACATCCCCTCTGTACCCCCGTATCCCTTCTTACATCCCCTCTGTACCCCCCTGTATCCCTTCTTACATCCCTCTGTACCCCCTGTATCCCTTCTTACATCCCTCTGTACCCCCTGTATCCCTTCTTACATCCCCTCTGTACCCCCGTATCCCTTCTTACATCCCCCTGTACCCCCCTGTATCCCTTCTTACATCCCTCTGTACCCCTGTATCCCTTCTTACATCCCTCTGTACCCCCTGTATCCCTTCTTACATCCCCTCTGTACCCCCGTATCCCTTCTTACATCCCCCTGTACCCCCCTGTATCCCTTCTTACATCCCTCTGTACCCCCTGTATCCCTTCTTACATCCCTCTGTACCCCCTGTATCCCTTCTTACATCCCTCTGTACCCCTGTATCCCTTCTTACATCCCCTCTGTACCCCCGTATCCCTTCTTACATCCCCTCTGTACCCCCGTATCCCTTCTTACATCCCCTCTGTACCCCCTGTATCCCTTCTTACATCCCTCTGTACCTCAGATTGAGTCCTATCAGACCACTGTACCATCCAGACTCTATCTCAATACACTGCTCATGACACACTGCTTAAATGAACACACACATATACCTTATCTCTTATATACAACAGTATGGTGAACTAACACACTTAGACATTATCTCAGACCGGACACAGACTATAGTGTGTGGGCACAGTGAAAGGCAAAGTAAACACTACAGCAGCAGAGTTCCTTAGATTGATAATGTTCCTACTGAGAGAAGAGGAGGGAAGGGGAGTTGGTTGTATTTGCAGCATTTCTTTCTCGTTTTGAGTTCTTTAGGCCAACTGCAGTTGAAGCAAGGTGACCAACTGAAGCCAGAATGTGAAATGTGGGGAGTAAGTGGGTGTTCCCTCAGGGGAGAGGGAGAGGGAGAGGGAGCGAGAGAAAAAGAGAGTGAGAGAGAGAGAGAGAGAGCGAGAGAGAGAGAGCGAGAGAGAGAGAGAGAGCGAGAGAGAGAGAGCGAGAGAGAGAAGCCTCTCCAGTTATAAATCTAGCTAATACGAAGCAAGACGCTCCTAAAACAAACCTCAATTGACTTTACCAAATGAGGCTTGATGAGTTCTACAAGAACAAGGTAGAACATAGTAATTCAAAGACTATTCACATCTTAAATAGTTTCAGAGAATAACAAATACCTAGGCACATTACCAGACCAATTAGGAGTATACGATTAGCATAGCTGAAGTCAAATGAAGAAAGAAAGGTCTATAAAATGAAGATACTACTGGCTGTGATGTCAGGGAAGCTGACAGAAGCAGGGAATAGACTGAGACTGGAGTCACAGAGAGAGAGAGAGAGAGAGAGAGAGAGAGAGAGAGAGAGAGAGAGAGAGAGAGAGAGAGAGATTGGAGCTGACAATGATTTAACCCTCATTGACTCAGCCTAGTTGGCACAGCCTTGCTGGCTCCTGCAACATAAAACTCAGACTATTATCTGCTGCTGTGAATAACAAGCAACCTGCAGTGTTACAGCTTATATACGGCATCTCTTATACTCTTAAGCTGTCTCATCACATTCTCTTTGCTACACACCTCACCTGCAATCACTGTTAACCCACTAGATTCTATACTGCTATTGCCAAAGATCATTCATCTTTAAGCGTTATTGTACATCAGGGCAGACGGGGGGATTAAAATGACTATTCATATTTGATCAAAGTCTTGAATCTGAGCTGGACCGGGAGGATGATGTAATGGCACGTCTATCCAAACAGGGCAGTTCTTACTCAGACGTCTGTAAAGCCAACCATTCATTCAGG
>NW_021823459.1:30000-41286 GCF_901001165.1 Salmo trutta
CACCACCCTGGAGATACACTTCTGAAGAGGAACCCTGTAATACGATCGCAGGAAGGAGGGGTGAAGGGGACACTATACGGTGTGGGAAAAGGAAATGTGGAAGAGATAAGAAGGAAAGCTCAGTGGAAAGGAAAAGGAAGAGAGCAGAGAGGGGGAGAGAGGGAGGGGTAGGGAGGGGGAGAGAGAGAGAGAGGAATAAAGGGGATCATTCCCTTCCTCCTTTCCTTCCTCCCTCTCTCCATTCCTTCACCCCACACAGAGGAGAGGAGAAACAGAGGAGAGACGGAGGAGAAACAGAGCAGACGGAGGGGGAAGGTTCCACAGCTGGATCCAGCCGCTGACTCTGAGATTTTGTCCCGGCTGCCAGTGGCTAGCTGTCCCTCTGGGAACACCTCTCTGGTTTCTTTCTCTCTTCTCTTCTCCTTTCTTCTTTTCTCTTTAACAGCCTTGGTTCACACCCTTCTGCAGACACTGCAGCAGGGCAGACTAAAATTCTAACTCAAATTCTGTGAATGAATTTGGACCGGCAGGGTTTCGAGCTTGCCGTGCAGTGTTCAGAAAACCCTTTTAGCCTACTATGGCTCTCTAGGCCGCAGCAGCTGCAAATACTAGAAGCGCCAGGATTCCAATACTGGCTGAGCCAGAGAAATGTGTGGCCATGATGAAACATATTTTTCTGATGGTTGAAATGTTTCAAATTGCGATCCGAATAGACTGAAGTGCACTCGGGAGAATGATGATCCACAAGAAAACTACAGGAAGTTCATCTCAGTATCAGATCAATTAACCACAGATACACACAGAGATTCAGTGAAACAAAATCAATTTGATTGATTATCAGACAAGTGTAACGCAGGTCAACTAATGTTGAATAGTTTTCCTTACTAGTGAGATTCCAGTAACCAATCATATTATACTATTTTGCTATTGATATGTTTAAGTAGACAGCTATTAACAATCAGCTGTGTAACGCCCTGGACATAGAGAGGGGATTTTGTTCTTTATTTTGGTTAGGCCAGGGTGTTACATTGGGTGGGCGTTCTGTGTTCCTTTTTCTAGGTTGGTTTGTTTCGTTGATTTTGGCTGTAGTTTGTTGTTGCTGATTGGGAGTCACACATAAGTAGCCTGTTTTTCCTTTGGGTTTTTGTGGGTGATTGTTTCTGTTTAGTGCTTTCGGTTTCGTTGTTAGTACCTGACAGAACTGTCGGCTGTCATGTTGTTGATTTTGTCAAGTGTTCTCTTTTTCTATTAAAATTCATTCAAGATGAACACATCCTCCGCTGCACCTTGGTCTTTCTCTAACGACGGCCGTTACAAGCTGTCAGAAGCTGCAGTTTATTTTGAGCGAATCAAAACTCAATATTCTCTTAGTCCCTCTCCTAACCTCACGTTATACACCAGTTGGCGCCAACATGCTGAAAAATAAGAGCTAGAACGGAACGTGAAGAGCTACCCGCCTTTCCATGGTTGAAAATTACTTTTCAAATTGTTGAGAAGTTGTATAAAACTGCACTAAAAAGAGAGACCTGGATATTAACACTCACTTATCAATACAAACGTGCTGAGAGGGGATTGAGGGAAAGATTGACGCCAGGATTTGGAGCTTTCATAAGGAAAACGAGCTGCTAGCGATTTTGGTACACTTTTGGTACACTTATGTTTTAGATGACTTTATAAGAAATGACGTGTAGGTGTAAGCACTAGTACACTTTAACTACAGCACTAGGCTCACATGGACTGAGTAACTAGCCTGGACAATGCTTTCCATTTGCCCGGGCTAGTCTATTGTTCAACCCACGTGAGCCTGGTGTTGTAGTTGTGTAAAGTCCTTTGCATTGCCCAGGCTAGTTATTGTTCAGTCCACATGAGCTTAGCGCTGTAGTTAAAGTGTAAAGCATTTTGACTTAAGTTTTATTTTCTTATTCCTGTAAGAGATTAAAGCTAAGCATTACATTAATGGTTATATGAGAAGGTATTCATGGTATATATATTGTGTGATCCTGTTTGTAAAACAGGTCAAGTTTTTTGAGTATGGATTCAGTCCCACCAAGGATGGCGAGCCGCCCGAACCCAGGACATCAATAAGAAGATTTGCATGCAAAGATTTATTTTCCTTGGAGAACACTGAATTTGCACTGCCATACTACGGTGTAGGATTATTCTTGCAAGACATCATTGCATCATACATTGCAGTGGGATTGTTATAAGCACATGCTACATGTTTATTGATAGGCACAGTCACTCGCATTTGATTCCATCTCATAGGGGTTTATGTCAGTATTTGTGAATTGGTTTGTGTTTTCTGTGGATTTATGTTTATTGTATTGCCATTGAACTTTGAACATTGAAATCTGAGAGACCCACAGATTAAGATAGAGTTGGGTGCACCCTAGCAAACTATAGGCAGGATATATGTCCGATATCTAAGTCTATTGTACTATTGATGTAGTTCATATTGAGCTCATTGTACAAATTTCACATATCAATATTTACTCAAGGTGATTCATTTTTTGTAACTATTATTATTTACAAAATACAAGCCGGAATTCTTTTCCTAAA
The DNA here is from genome assembly GCF_901001165.1 of Salmo trutta. Lineage (NCBI taxonomy): Eukaryota > Metazoa > Chordata > Actinopteri > Salmoniformes > Salmonidae > Salmo > Salmo trutta. Next base: position 32,560 of record NW_021823459.1, read on the forward strand.
TGATTCAGTTGTGTGGTTTTCATTTCTCCCTACTGCTCCAGTAGCGAACCTAACTGGTCCAACAGAGTTTTCTCTTAAACATACAGCAGCCCATAGTGCTAAGCAATTGTTACACAAGTTACTGGCTTTTGTTTCGGGAGTAGGACATGCTATTATGCCAGTGAAGAGTAAAATCCCCCAAAATTCTGATCAGCTAATATAACAGCAAACTAGAATAAAGATGATCATTAGAACTCACCTGAACTTAGCTAACATTTCCTCATGGTAACCAAAGGAAATTCAGTCAAAACTTAAAATCTGACTGATTGATTTATCAAAACAAGTCCCAAAGCAGAGCAGTAGCGCTGTCCCAATCAAAACGGTGCTGAAATGATCATCTAGGTGTCCACAAACAACTACTGCTTTAAATTAGAAGCTTATAACGCTTGGATATGACTTTGGGAGTTTCAATAAGCAACTATTTGATGCCTTCAATTGCATTATCCAACTTTATTCCAATATTTCCGTCATTCAGTCGATCATAACTAAGGTGAGTTTTCCTCTCCGTGTTTTTTCTAAGCCCAATGGCTGTTTCATCGTCTCCTCACTCAACTTCTCAACACCTAAGGTAGGTCTCCCCTGAAAGAGGCCTCTGGATCAGACCATCTTCCTCTTCTTCCCCTGCAGATGTGAGCAGGAAACCACTCTGCTCCAGCAGACCCCTGGCATCACAACCCTGGCCCTCACAAGGCTCAGCCTAAAATCAGAGTCAGACTGGATCCAACATCCAACACTGGCAGTCACTGCAAAGACCTGTATACTTGACCACCAGTGTAAAACTGGTAAAGACCAAGCTTGGCCTCCCAAGGACCATATAATGAATGGTACTGTGTATGTAGAAGATATAGCATCAAACTGCACATAGTCTGCAAGTCCAACACATGGAATAGAAAACAACAACTTTAAGTGTCCACATACTTATTTTCCTTCGTTCTTTCTCTCTGTGTGTGTGTGGCAGTTAGCCACTAATGAACAATCTTGTCTAGCGTCTATTGCTTCTGTTCACAACCATAGAACATGAAACATTTTACCACAACCTTTTCCTCTTCCTGTAGCTTTGGCCAGACTGAATAAGCCTGATGGACGTCTGAGCACCATAAAACACACCCATCTGTCTCTAGTGAAGCTGGAACTGGAACCTGAACACACACACACCTACACACACATGCACGCACACAGACACATTCACACATACGCACACACACAGTCCAGATGTGCATCATTGTTTACGTTCGTGCCAATGCCCCCACTCCACACCGCTCCGCTCGGCCCACGAGTAAAGTGCTCGAGGAAGTATTACATTTGCGAACACATTAAGTAGTACATCCCAGTTTCCTGCAATTTTGTCCTTTCCCTGTAAATACTGTGTGAAACCACACAGCCAGTCACCACAGAGCAGCACAGTGGTTACCAGGGGAAAGGGGAGCAAAAAACAGAGTCAGCTAGCCTGTGTGGGTGTGTGTGTGTGATTGTGTGTGTGTGCTTCTGCGTGTGTGTGTGTGTGTGTGTGTGTGTGTGTGTGTGTGTGTGTGTGTGTGTGTGTGTGTGTGTGTGTGTGTGTATGTGTGTGTGTGTGTGTGTGTGTGTGTGTGTGTGTGTGTGTGTGTGTGTGTGTGTGTGTGTGTGTGTGTGTGTGTGTGTCAGCTAGCCTGGGGCTAACCCAGACTCAAACCCAGCCTCAAAGGGAGACTAGAGAACACTGACATTAAAACAGACAACTACACATTTAGATTGTCCCCGACAAAATTGATTACACGGTTCATGTATAAAAATACCAGCCTAAAACTGGTAATATCACTGTTTTTAGGTAAGTAAATCTTACAGTAGACAATACAGTTACCCTACAGGTTGTATCCTGGGGACAATAGAATATAATTAAAACATAAAGCCATTCCAGTACAGAGAGAAGAGAAAGAAGACAAGAGAGCGTGACAGGAGGACTGGGGGAAATGACAGATTGTCCAGGTGTCTTATTCAAAGCCTTCAATTCATTGCATTGGACAAGGCTGCTTTGGTTTGCTAAACTCCAGGTGCAGCCAGACTTCTGTTTTTGTCTGTGCAGCAGAGTGAGCCAGGCAGGCTGGAAGTCTAAATGCCTGATTCCATACAACCCAGTGTCTACATCCCAAATGGCACCCTATTCCCATTACAGTGAAGGGACTTGTGTTCTACCCTCTTGTTGCTTTGAGTCAGTGACTCTTGTCACGGAGTGAAATGTAAATGTTAGCTGGAGACTAAATCCAGCTGGGAGAGGCAGGTCTTTTGTCCCAGATAAAGAACTGTGACCGAGACATTGAAAACAGAATCTGTGGGTTTGAGGAGGAGTTCAAAAAGCGTTGAAGCACCAACTCAAGTACTTAGAAACAGAGACATTGCTTTGAATGAAAGCATCTGCAGATTGCCGAGAAACAAGAAGCTTCTACCGAATCAAATCAGATGTGGAAAACGGAGATGAAGTGATTGATCTGAGCCTTCAGGGACCATATGGTAGGAGGGCTGAACCTAATGAACCATTTATTGCCTGGCTGGCACTTAACACTACAGTCTGGTTCAACCATCAGGTCTGGTCCTGGCTCTGTGGTCCTGATCCAACCATCAGGTTACAGTCCACAGCCCACTGTGACACTATACCTAACTGCATTAGATCTGTGGCTTTGAGGGAAACACTAATACTGAGGAACACACTTTGAAATATCAGTGTATCAGTGCCCATATAGTGGCTCAGTGCAGTGGAGCGCAGATGAACGAATCTCAATGGTATAGTTGTCCCTCTCACAGATGGTGTGTTTTTCTGTTGGCAGGCATGGAGTTCACTGAGACTATCATCTCCTCTCCATTCCTCTCCTTTCCTCTCCTTTCCACTCCCTTCTCCTCTCCTTTCCTCTCCTTTCCTCTCCCTTCTCCTCTCCTTTCCTCTCCTTTCCTCTCCCTTCTCCTCTCCTTTCCTCTCCTTTCCTCTCCTTTCCTCTCCCTTCTCCTCTCCTTTCCTCTCCTTTCCTCTCCCTTCTCCTCTCCTTTCCTCTCCTTTCCTCTCCCTTCTCCTCTCCTTTCCTCTCCCTTCTCCACTCCTTTCCTCTCCTTTCCTCTCCCTTCTCCTCTCCTTTCCTCTCCTTTCCTCTCCTTTCCTCTCCCTTCCTCTCCCTTCTCCTCGTTTCCAAGTCAGTGGAATGAGTGACATTTCTAATCATCCTGAACCAAAAACACTCATTGGAAAATCCTCTGTGCAACGAGGCAAATACAGTGAGGGAAAAAAGTATTTGATCCCCTGCTGATTTTGTACGTTTTCCCACTGACAAAGAAATTATCAGTCTATAATTTGAATGGTAGGTTTATTTGAACAGTGAGAGACAGAATAGCAACAAAAGAATCCAGAAACATGCATGTCAAAAATGTTATAAATTGATTTGCATTTTAATGAGGGAAATAAGTATTTGAACCCCTCTCAATCAGAAAGATTTCTGGCTCCCAGGTGTCTTTTATACAGGTAACGAGCTGAGATTAGGAGCACACTCTTAAAGGGAGTGCTCCTAATCTCAGCTTGTTACCTGTATAAAAGACACCTGTCCACAGAAGCAATCGATCAATCAGATTCCAAACTCTCCACTATGGCCAAGACCAAAGAGCTCTCCAAGGATGTCAGGGACACGATTGTAGACCTACACAAGGCTGGAATGGGCTACAAGACCATCGCCAAGCAGCTTGGTGAGAAGGTGACAACAGTTGGTGCGATTATTTGCAAATGGAAGAAACACAAAATAATTGTCAATCTCCCTCGGCCTGGGGCTCCATGCAAGATCTCACCTCGTGGAGTTGCAATGATCATGAGAACGGTGAGGAATCAGCCCAGAACTACACAGGAGGATCTTGTCAATGATCTCAAGGCAGCTGGGACCATAGTCACCAAGAAAACAATTGGTAACACACTACGCCGTGAAGGACTGAAATCCTGCAGCGCCCGCAAGGTCCCCCTGCTCAAGAAAGCACATATACATGTCCGTCTGAAGTTTGCCAATGAACATCTGAATGATTCAGAGGACAACTGGGTGAAAGTGTTGTGGTCAGAAGAGACGAAAATTTAGCTCTTTGGCATCAACTTTGGCATCAACTCTATGACCCCAAGAACACCATCCCCACCGTCAAACATGGAGGTGGAAATATTATGCTTTGGGGCTGTTTTTCTGCTAAGGGGACAGGACAACTTCACCGCATCAGAGGGACGATGGACGGGGCCACGTACCGTCAAATCTTGGGTGAGAACCTCCTTCCCTCAGCCAGGGCATTGAAAATGGGTCGTGGATGGGTATTCCAGCATGACAATGACCCAAAACACACGGCCAAGGCAACAAAGGAGTGGCTCAAGAAGAAGCACATTAAGGTCCTGGAGTGGCCTAGCTAGTCTCCAGACCTTAATCCCATAGAAAATCTGTGGAGGGAGCTGAATGTTCGAGTTGCCAAACGTCAGCCTCGAAACCTTAATGACTTGGAGAAGATCTGCAAAGAGGAGTGGGACAAAATCCCTCCTGAGATGTGTGCAAACCTGGTGGCCAACTACAAGAAACGTCTGACCTCTGTGATTGCCAACAAGGGTTTTGCCACCAAGTACTAAGTCATGTTTTGCAGAGGGGTCAAATACTTATTTCCCTCATTAAAATGCAAATCAATTTATAACATTTTTGACATGCGTTTTTTCTGGATTTTTTTGTTGTTATTCTGTCTCTCACTGTTCAAATAACCTGTTGGGGATAGGGGGCAGTATTTGCACGGCTGGATAAAAAACGTACCCGATTAAATCTGGTTACTACTCCTGCCCAGAAACTAGAATATGCATATAATTATTAGCTTTGGATAGAAAACACCCTAAAGTTTCTAAAACTGTTTGAATGGTGTCTGTGAGTATAACAGAACTCATATGGCAGGCAAAAACCTGAGAAGATTCCAAACAGGAAGTACCCTCTCTGACCATTCCTTGGGCTTCTTGGCTCTGTTTATTGAACATTTGGGATCTTTGCTGTAACGTGACACTTCCTACGGCTCCCATAGGCTCTCAGAACCCGGGAAAAAGCTGAATGATGTAATTCCAGCTGCTGGCTGAAAAACTTTAGCGCGTTTGGATAGTGGCCAGAGTACCATCAGACTGAGACTCGTGCATGAGGGGATCCCATGCTTTTACTTTCGCTCTCTTTGTACTAAAAAACGATTTCCCGGTCGGAATATTATCGCTTTTTTACGAGAAAAATGGCATAAAAATTGATTTTAAACAGCGGTTGACATGCTTCGAAGTACGGTAATGGAATATTTAGATTTTATTTGTCACGAAATGCGTCGTGCTCGTCACCCTTATTTACCCTTTCGGATAGTGTCTTGAACGCACGAACAAAACGCCGCTATTTGGATATAACAATGGATTATTTGGGACCAAACCAACATTTGTTATTGAAGTAGAAGTCCTGGGAGTGCATTCTGACGAAGAACAGCAAAGGTAATAACATTTTTCTTATAGTAAATCTGACTTTGGTGGGTGCTAAACTTGCTGGGTGTCTAAATAGCTAGCCCTGTGATGCCGGGCTATCTACTTAGAATATTGCAAAATGTGCTTTCACCGAAAAGCTATTTTAAAATCGGACATAGCGAGTGCATATAGGAGTTCTGTATCTATAATTCTTAAAATAATTGTTATGTTTTTTGTGAACGTTTATCGTGAGTAATTTAGTAAATTCACCGGAAGTGTTCGGTGGGAATGCTAGTCACATGCTAGTCACCTGCTAATGTAAAAAGCTGTTTTTTGATATAAATATGAACTTGATTGAACAGACATGCATGTATTGTATAACATAATGTCCTAAGATTGTCATCTGATGAAGATCATCAAAGGTTAGTGCTGCATTTAGCTGTGTTTTGGGTTTATGTGACAGTATATGCTAGCTTGAAAAATGGGTGTCTGATTATTTATGGCTGGGTACTCTGCTGACATAATCTAATGTTTTGCTTTCGTTGTAAAGCCTTTTTGAAATCGGACAGTGTGGTTAGATTAACGAGAGTCTTGTCTTTAAAATGGTGTAAAATAGTCATATGTTTGAGAAATTGAAGTAATAGCATTTCTAAGGTATTTGAATAACGCGCCACGGGATTCAACTGGCTGTTGAGTAGCCCAGAGAGGATAAACCTACCATTAAAATTATAGACTGATCATTTCTTTGTCAGTGGGCAAATGTACAAAATCAGCAGGGGATCAAATACTTTTTTCCCTCACTGTAGATGTAAGGCTAGCTATTACGTTTCCTATTCAGAATCACTGTGAGCTTTGTCTATCGAACCATACCAATGAGATCCAAGGGATGAGACATGGCAGGCCAGCCAGTATCAGTGATGTCTTTTCAAGGCCAGGTCTAGTGAGAGGGGAGGCCTGTGAGTTCACTCCGACTCGGACAGGTGCCAAAGCGCGGTTCAGACAGGAACCCTTTCTGGCTGCAGAGGAAACTGATAAACGGACAAGTTTGACTCTCAGCTCATTGCCAATCCAACAGACAAAATGCCAGCGATCAGTGGACTTCTCAGGTTACCATGGTTGCTGGGGGGCTTGCGATGACAGACAGACCATTCAGTCTGGGGGTGGTGGGCTAAACCACTGGGGGGTGGAATGGGTCTAGCCTGGCTTCACACCCAGTTAATGAGGTCTGAAGTGAGATCAGATAAAGGTTGGGATGGAGGGAGGGATGGAGTGACAGGGAGGGAGGGGGGCAGGAAGTGAAAAAGACAAGGAGGGAGGGAGACAGGCAGGCAATGGAGAGAATGAGGATGGAGAGAGTGGGGTGGAGGGAGGGATAGATGGAGGAAGGGATGGAGTGAAACAGGAGGACAGACAGACGAGGAAGCCCCCCTGCCTGTGTCACCTCTGCCAACTGTGCCAGTGGCCGGCACTCGTTGGGCCTCATTTCCCCTCGCGCTGCCAGGGGACCCCCTCTTGTCTTACCGCTGGAGCCATACCAACCCCCCAAAACCCCAACGCTAACCTCCCAAAAACACACAGACAGAGGGCCGAGACAGAGAGAGAGAGAGAGGAAGAGGAAGAGAGAGAGAGAGAGAGAGAGGAAGAGAGAGAGAGAGAGAGGAAGAGGAAGAGAGAGGGAGAAAAAGAGAGAGATGGAAGAAGAGAGAGAGGAAGAGAGAGAGAGTGAGAGAGAAATAGAGAGAGATAGAAGGAGAGAGAGAGGAGAGTGAGAGAAAGGGGGGAGAGCGAGAGAGAGAGACAGAGAGAGAGAGAAAAGAGAGAGAGCGAGAGAGAGAGAAGCCTCTCCAGTTATAAATCTAGCTAATACAAAGCAAGACGCTCCTAAAACAAACCTGTTTATTTACCAACAGAATCAGTCATAAATAAACATGAAAGAAGAAGGATGCATCAACTGAAACAGCTCTCTGCCAAACACAAACCCAAATGGCACCCTATTCCCTATATATAGTGTACTACTTTTGACCAGGGCAGATAGGAAATATAAAGGGAATAGGGTGCCATTGGGGACACAGACCTTGGTCCAGATTAATGTTGTACTCAAGACTCAAAGGGCTAACAAGAACCTATCCACTCTTGCCTCCCTCCGTTAAATTCATTAAGAAAGGGAATCATGATCAAATGTATCAATTCTGCAGCTGCCAAAACTGAAAGAGCTCTTTCTAATTCTATGAAGTCTCCAGTATAGAGTGGAGCTGCCCCCCACTGCCCAGGCTCATGTCCTGTCTGAGAGAGAGTCCTGTGAATAGACCATGGTCACAGAGAAGAGTCTTCCGGCTGCAGGGGAATACATTGCCACTGTGGCTGTGTGGCTCCCATTCTGCAGCCCTTTCATCCAGCCACTACAGTGTGTGTGTGTGTGTGTGTGTGTGTGTGTGTGTGTGTGTGTGTGTGTGTGTGTGTGTGTGTGTGTGTGTGTGTGTGTGTGTGTGTGTGTGTGTGTGTGTGTGTGTGTGTCCTCAGGAGTGGGAGCTTACATGTGTTCCTTCCCCCCGATGGGACAAAGCTCTATCCTGACTGTTAATGTTCCATTATGGAACACAAGGGGATTAAATCAGAATCTGAGACTTGTAACACACTCGTAGGGTAAGAACACATGTATGATGTGTCTTTCTATCCTATAATGTAAAGCATATAAATCCAATTCATTATTACAATCCTCATTATTACAAAGCAGCATGTTGTGGACTCTACATAAAGAGACCTATTGTAGGTATAGCCAATCACTGTATGTTTCATTCTCTCCAATCACCAACTACCTTATAAAGACGACACACTGTGCATCCCAATAAACCCTATCCCCTATACAATGCACTACTTTTGCAGAGAGCCCTAAGGGCTCTGGTCAAAACTAGTGCACTAAATAGGGAATAGGGTGAAATTTGTCACACAAACACACCATGTACCAATAAGGGCATGATGCTTATAGGGGAAAATAAATGGAATTAATGTCACTTCATAAAGAGTCCATAACGCAGTTCTTGGTTTGTAACATAGTATTCCTCATGTCATTCCCTATTTCCCCTCCGTGAGACGACCTGTTTCCCCCTATAGGGGACCTATTACATTACCAGATTGATGGCTGCTAACAGGTTTAATGTCTCTCTAATTGAGATGGAAAACTATTGTTTTCATTCATGATTTTTTTCACACAACACCTAATTATAACTATATAACTATTC
>NW_021823460.1:0-41209 GCF_901001165.1 Salmo trutta
TAGGGCAATTCTCTGGGCGGACCAAGTAAAGGGGGCAAGGCTTAGATTTGGCTAAAAATCCGATTTTAGACACTAACTTCACATTTCATCTTTATCAAAACATTCTGTTTGATTTGGATATTTTCCAAACAGCGTACAATGTATAAACATCAGGCATATACTGGGAAAACTCTTAAAGGTACAATGTTTTCATAATAACGTCATCTCTTAACCTTTAAAAACAAATACAAAAGTTACATACATTTTAATATTCCACTTTTCGTCATAACCACCATTGTGGCTGACGGAAACCATTGTTCCAAAGTCCCTTTATTGCATGTTTAATGTTCTGAGGCCAGTTCTCCATTGTGAGGACAAAGGAATTTCTCTGTATTATGGGCATGAGGTGTCATAAAACCCCCACATCTTCAGACCCCTAGATCTCTCCTCCTCTGTTGGGGGTTTGGGAGATAATCTGTAGGGTGGTGGTCTCCTGTACCCTGACCTGATCAGGACAGTCATGACAGTATATATATATATATGTGTGTGTGTGTGTGTGTGTGTGTGTGTGTGTGTGTGTGTGTGTATATATATATATGTGTGTGTGTGTGTATATATATATATATGTGTGTGTGTGTGTGTGTGTGTGTGTGTGTGTGTGTGTATATATGTGTATATATATGTATATATATATATGTATATATACACACATATATATATATATATATATATTAGTAGAGGCTGGTGATCTCACATTTAGTTGAATTTTTATATATTTTTTTATAATTTTAATTACGATTTGTATGATTAACCACTTGACAATGATTTTGAGAAACTAAAATGTTATTATTGAAATGAATCTGTTCCACAAAAATGCACATGGGAAAATCATAACGGACACACAGATGGGTAGAAATGGTAGGATAAATTGTATGCTTCCCCAAACCTGGAAGACACGGACTGCCTATTTAAACAAATAATTGCCTCCGCGTTTCTATGGTCTGATTTTCAAACAAGGTAAGAAAGACATGCCTCATAATATGAAGTAAAACATTCAGGTTTCAAGTAATTAAGTATGATTATGAAGTATGTTAATGAAGTATGTTTTGAAAAAGACTACTGCCTCCAGCTCATATTGTAAAGTGCTGGGTGACGTGCTGATAGCCTGCCTATTGTTGTTTTATTTTATCCTGGTTAATTTGGCAACAATTTTATTTAGCAGTTTCATTTTTAATTTTTTTGCCAAAAGCCAGTAATTACCAGCTAACAGAAACCTTGACACACACACACACACACACACACACACAGTCATTAGTGTGTACCACCTCATCGTCAGCCCAGCGGAGACAGAGAGACCGACACTTAGCAGGTGGTTGCTGGGATACGGAGGAGAGGAGACTGACAATTCTGAATGTGCGTGTGGAGGAAACTAGACATTGCTCAGTGAGACGGTGACAGGTGTATCTTCGGTGCTCCTGCTGCACAACCTGAGTCTTTTCTGGATATGTATGTCAGCGTGGATTACCCTTTGGGGTTTAGGCTCGGTCCCACTAAAACAACACACCGGGTTGTCATTGGGTTTAGGTTCCACTAAAACAACACACTGGGTTGTCATTGGGTTTATGTCCCACTTAAACAACATACCGGATTGTCATTGAAATCGTTGTTTGACAAATACCTCGTATTTGGGCAGTAGATGTAGTCAAGTGTCCAACACACCCAAAATTCAGAGACCCCTACCCTCGTCATCTGGTAATTTAATGTGTGAGGTGATGAGAACTCAAATCAAATCAAATCAAATTTATTTATATAGCCCTTCGTACATCAGCTGAAATCTCAAAGTGCTGTACAGAAACCCAGCCTAAAACCCCAAACAGCAAGCAATGCATGTGAAAGAAGCACGGTGGCTGGGAAAAACTCCCTAGGAAGAACTGCACAAGCTTGTTATCTGTGTGAGCCAATTGGCACAGAGTGTATAGCTTAGGTCCAGCTAAAACCGGTTCTGTCCGCTCACCTCATATTAGAGAGCAGGTGGCAAATCGAGAGGTTTCACTCTCACCAAAATAAGCCCAGTGTGTTTCTATGGGTTTATTGTGGACCTAAGCTTGTCGCCTGTCTTCCTTGCCTTTGGGACAACGACTCCCGTTGTTAGGGCAGAGACATGACAATGTCATCATTATATACAGATCTCTGCTCACGTGCACTTAGTGAGGTGAGGGAGGGAGTGAGGTGAGGGAGGGAGTGAGGTAGGGGAGGTGAGGTGAGGGAGGTGAGGTGAGGGAGTGAGTAGGTGAGGGAGGGAGGGAGGGAGTGAGTAGGTGAGGGAGGGAGTGAGTAGGTGAGGGAGGGAGGGAGGGAGGGAGTAGGTGAGGGAGGGAGTCCACTGTTGATTATGAAGATGAAGGCCTTTTTCATTGAAGTAAAAGAACGTAGCAGCTTTAGGCATATATCTATATATTTAGGCTGTATTGAAAAGAAGCCACCCAGGGGAATGTCCATGGGGACATGTTTTAATATTGTAGTGGACAAAAATGACAATGTTGACGCAGCCAAATGGACTGTGTGCAACTCGCTATTCAGGTTTGATGTAATTTTCGTTACATTTTTTTTGTATTTATTATAATTTGTTTTATTGTTATTGTATATCATTATTATTGTTGTAGGCCTATTTATTAATTTAAACCAGTTCTTTAAATATAGAAAAAGTGTTTTGTTTCATTCTGTTGAGACATTTTTGTTGGCTAAATTAAGTTCGAACTGTCATTTTGTGCTCTGTATTTAGTTTAAGTAGTAAATATTTATTTTACAACAAGTAGGCCTGTTGTAAAATAAATATCATTAGCCTAATTGCTGTCATTTTTTGGGTATGGTAGGCACTCGCCTTTTGTTGGTAATTGTTGCAATATAGCCTGTTTTAAACCAGTTCTTTAAATAAACAAGTGTTTTATTTCATTCTGTTGAGCCATTTTCTTTTGCCAATTGAAGTTGTAATGTTTTGTTTGCTGCAATAATATAATTAGGCTACTACGTTAGGCTACTACGTTAGGCTACTACGTTAGGCTACTACGTTAGGCTACTACGTTAGGCTACTATGTCGGATAAATGCTGCCAGCACATTTAACGATACTTCGGTGCCGATACGATATGTATTGCGATTCTCACGATTCTATATGAATTGCAATTCGATACTGTGATTTTATTGTGATTCGATGTTCCAAACATATTGCTCACCATATGTCTGCTGCAGAGGGATGAGAGAGAGCCCTGAGAAAACTAGTTTAGATCAGTCAAATTGGCTCGCTATTTAAAAAGAAGCTGGAGAACATGCTATGAAGGAAAAATACTGGAGTTTTGGTGCCGGTACAGACAACTAACGCCCTGATGCATTTAACACTCACATCTCTGACAGCTGAACCGTAAGGTGGACCATTATTGCTTTAGGAAAGTAAAAACTTTTTTGGGTGATCTGTTTTTAAGGACAGGTGACTGTGGCTCATTTGGTCAATATCACTTGTTTATCGATGGCGCTGGCATCGTCCGGTCATTGGTTTCTTCCTCTCTCTTTCTGCTCTCGGATCTGAACGGTTCTCTCTGAATAACCTGCACTGGTCCGTTTGGCTCTGTTATCCACGGTCCTTTTCAGAACTTGTCTGACTGTCTTTGGGTCCATTCGCAACGTGTCTGTTTTTTACCTGACGTGACCTGTGATAAGATTAAGCAATTAGCTTATTAAAATGTTTATCTGACTTCATCTGACAGTCACAGATAGAGAGAAGGAAATAGTTTGTCAGGTTGCATGATGGAGAGGGCTTTAACATTACACAATCACACAGAGGAGAGGGACGTCATGGACTGTTGATCTTCTCAACGTGATCATCTCTCTCTCGATCATGATTTCTCTCTTCTCTCTATCTGCTTCTTGTCTCTCTCTTTCTCCTCTCTCTCTCTATCCTCTCTCTTTCTCCTCTTTCTCTGTCTCTCTCTGTCTTTCTCTCATCCCTGTCAGAGTACATTTTGATTGTGTGCTATAGGAACAGCCAAGAGCATTAGTGAGGTTGGGCACTGATGTTGGGTGATTAGGCCTGGCTCGCAGTTGGCGTTGCAATTTATCCCAAAGTTGTTTGTTGGGGTTGAGGTCAGGGCTTTGTGCAGGCCAGTCAAGTTCTTCCACACCGATCTCGACAAACCATTTCTGTATGTACCTTGCTTTGGGCAACGGGCATTGTCATGCTGAAACAGGAAAGAGCCTTCCCCAAACTGTTGCCACAAAGCTGGAAGCACAGAATTGTCTAGAATGTAATTGTAGGCTGTTGCGTTAAGATTTCCCTTCACTATGGGGCCTAGCCCGAACCATGAAAAACAACCCCAGACAATTATTTATCCTCCACCAAACTTTACAATTGGCACTATGCATGATGGCAGGTAGCGTTCTCCTGGCATCCACCAAACATAAATTCATCTGTTTGACTGCCAGATGGTGAAGCGTGATTCACCACTTCAGAGAACGTGTTTCCACTGCTCCAGAGTCCAATCGTGGCAAGCTTTACATAACTCCAGACAACACTTGGCATTGCGCATGGTGATCTTAAGCTTGTGTGCGGCTGCTCGGCCACGGAAACCCATTTCATGAAGCTCCCGGGGAACAGTTCAAGCTTCACCAACTTTGTGGCAACAGTTTGGAACTCAGTATTGAGTGTTGCAACCGAGGACTGATGATTTGTACGTGCTTCAGCACTCGGCGGTCCCGTTCTGTGAGCTTGTGTGACCTATCACTTCACGGCTGAGCCGCTGTTGCTTCTAGACGTTTCCACTTCACAATAACAGCTCTTACAGTTGACTGGGGGCAGCTCTAGCAGGGCAGACATTTGATGGACTTGTTGGAAAGGTGGCATCCTATGACGGTGCCACGTTGAAAGTCACTGAGCTCTTCAGTAAGGCCATTCTACTGCCAATGTTTGTTTTTGGAGATTGAATGGCTGTGTGCTCAATTTTACACACTTGGCATCAACAGGTGTGGCTGAAATAGCTGAATCCACTAATTTGAAGGGGTGTCCACATACTTTTGTATATATAGTGTAGCTTTCTCATCTGATAATGAACAGCCGTGTGTCACCTGATAAGCATTGCGTTATCTTAGGTAATCAGTTGGTTTGAAATGAACTGAAGTAGCCCATCTTAAATTATTATTCTCTTAACAGATGAAGGTTTTGTGAATACAAGTCTTAGCAGGTCTTGTGTACGTAGATTCTAGTTTCTGTCACAGAGACATTCAGGTGCTTCTTTAACAACAGCTGTCTGGATCTCATGTAATGTCTATTTGTTTCTTCTGCTTGATAAAAAACAACTTCAGCTGTATTATAGCCTCTCTGACATCGAGGCCAGAATCTAACCCTTCTCTGTCCTCTTCCTCTGTCTCTCTTCTTCCTCTGTCTCTCTTCTTCCTCTGTCTCTCCTCTTCCTCTCTCGCTCTCGCTCTCTCTCCTCTCTCTCTCCTCTCTCTCTCTCCTCTCTCTCTCTCCTCTCTCTCTCTCCTCTCTCTCTCTCTCCTCTCTCTCTCTCTCCTCTCTCTCTCTCCTCTCTCTCTCTCTCGCTCTCGCTCACTCTCCTCTCTCTCCTCTGCAGAGTTCACCTTGCCCACCAGAGACCGAAGCAGCATGCAGACCTGAGGAGAACCAGCACTAGCTACAAGATTCTGTCCGTCCTCCTCCAGTCCTCCCTGCCACCAATGCTCTGTGAGGCGCTCTATCCTCTCCTCTCCCTGGGCATAATGATCCATCTCTACTGCTGAGCTCCACCTTACCCCACCTTACCCCCTAACCTTACCCCACCATGACCAGTCTGAAGCGGTCTCAGACGGAGCGTTCGGTGGGCGGCTCGGTACCTGCCTCTGATGAATTCTACACTCGCCGTCTGCGCCTCCCCAACGGTGGCGCCCCCCCACCTCGCTCCGAGAGCGCCCACCTCACCTCCTCTTCCTCATCCGGCTCCTCTTCATCCTCCACCCCGGGGGTTCCCAAGATGGGGGTCAGGGCCCGCGTGGCAGACTGGCCTCCCAAAAGGGACGGAACGGGTGGAGTGTGGCACATCACCGTAGATACGGACTCTCCAAGTTCTACCATGTCATCTTCAGGTGGCGGAGAACGCGGGTCGGGAGGAGAACGCGGGTCGGGAGGAGAACGCGGGTCGGGAGGAGAACGCGGGTCGGGAGGAGAACGCGGGTCGGGAGGAGAACGCGGGTCGGGCGGAGAACGCGGGTTGGGCGGAGAACGAGAACGAGAGCGGAGCTCGGGTTCAGGCTCGGCGCCCACGGCCCATAGCAACCTGTCGGCTAAACTGGGCCACCTGATCAGCCCTCAGGACTCGTCGATGCTCCGGAACATCCACAACACCCTGAAGAGCAAGATGCACCACAGCAGACATCACAGCAAAGACAACCGCTACCTGTCGCCAGACGGCTACCAGGGCTCGCCACGTAAAGGCATGAGGCGTATCCGCCAGCGCTCCAACAGTGACATCACTATCTCTGAGCTGGAGGGTGACGGGGGCGAGGGCTGGTCCTTCTCCGGCTGGACGCCCATGCACCGAGAGTACGGAAGCACCTCCTCCATAGACAAACATACAGGCTCAGGGGAGAGCTTCTTCGATATGCTCAAGGTTTGTGTTTTAATTGATTGATTTAGTGGTATACCTTTCTGATATATATCAGTTATTTATGATGCACTGTCCATATATATTTTCATTTTTATCATGAAATCACATTTTATGTATGGTTTTGCATATGTACCAAGATGTTCAAATAAACCTAATCTTCCTAAACCTAATTGTTACTTGTTGAATGTATGTATAGTTATATTCCTGAGGCAACTCTATATGTATTTTAAATATGTCAAATAAATCCATTCATTCCAGGGTTATACATCCCAGGATGCTCCAGACCAGCGCAGCCCAGCACCGGACAGACTCGGGGAGCTGCTGACGGTCGCCCCGCACAAACAGGCTGCCTTAGATCTTCCTGATGGACCCCTGGGTACTGCCAGAGGTAGCCCTGCCAGTCGCCTGAAGGAAAGGGAGAAACACCTCAAGAGGAGATCCAAGGTATTGAACACAAACTGCGTGGTTTACTATCTCCTCATTGGTTGATTGTATCCATCTTGTCTGTAATGGTCTATGCTTGATAGTTTCTGTTTAACTTTGTTATTATGAGTCTGTACATTTTACACCAATATTACGTTTCATCAATCTTATCAAAACGTTTTACCCATACTTTATTTGTTAATGTGTTTGTGTTTATGCACAGTGAAGCAAACAACATTTCCCATGGGGATAATGAAGTCAATGTTTTATCTTATTCCAGTCGGAGACGGGCGGGGAGTCCATCTTCCGGAAGCTTCGTAGCGTCAAGGCCGAGGGCGACTCGTCCCGTGCCGGATCAGACATAGAAGACGGGGGGCGGGAGGACGGTAACAGCCCCAAACCCTGGACCTGTCAGAAGGGCTTCGCCCACTTTGACGTGCAGAGTATCCTCTTTGACCTCAACGAGGCCATCCAGGGACGACAGTCCGGTGGGAAACGCAAGAACACCACCACAGGAGCTTCGGCTGCCGCCGCCGCCTCGGCCTCTGCCACTTCCTCCCTCTCGTCCAATCAGAGCGGAGTATACGGTGGGGGCGGGTCTCCGTGCGGATCGCAGGAGGAGCTAAGTGGGAAGGAGGGGTGTCCGGGTACAGGAGGGGGACATGGCACTAACCCTGCCCTGGATCCTGGGGATGACAAGAGCAATGAACTGGTGCTGAACTGTCCCTGTTTCAGGAATGAACTGGGAGGAGAGGGAGAAAGGAACATCAGCCCTTCTAAACAGGTAGGACGCGGATACGATAAATACACTGGCATGAACATTCACACACACCGGCAATACGAATGCATGCAGGCGCACACCCACACAATATACACTCACTCACAGATCAGGTAATGGAATTTGTTATCTGGATAACTCTGATACCATTACCATCATAGATATTGGACAAAGACATAACTTTTCGAGACCTTAAATCTCTGCATTAGCTCAACTCTTTCACCAGAATGACAGATTTTTACCTTGTCAGCTTGGGGATTCGATTCAGCAACCTTATGGTTACTGGCCCAACGCTCCTACCCTCCAGGCTACCTGCCACCCCTGTAAGGGCCCGGGACTGGGCTTCTACTAAGCTGACATATGGAATTGTTTTAAGATTGTCATATGGAATTGTTTTAAGATGGTCATACCAAGGATCATTTAACTATTTAGAACCCATAAATAATGCATTCATAAGCAGTATATAAGCATGTACTGCAAGCTTATGTCAACTCAAATAAATGTTACCCCTTTACCCTTACCTCCATACTAACATTGCTCCTCTTTCCCCCTCCCAGCAGGGTAGTATAGGCAGTGGAGGGAGCTCTGGGGGGGGAGGTGGCTCAGAGGAGGGGCCCCTGGAGACCACTCTCCCCCACTTCACCAATGCCGGGGTGGCCGTGCTGGAGGCCCCTAAAGATGGACAGGGACAACACACCGACAGGGCCAAACGATCTGTAGAACACTGTGACCTGGGGGCTTATTACTACAGGAAATACTTCTATCTGAGAGGTGAGAGGGAAGGATGGATAGAGAGAGGGAGGGACCTGGGGTACTATGACAGGAAGTGCTTCTACCTACGAGGAGGGAAGGAGGGAGAAAGGGATGGATGGTAGAGAGGGAGAGTTACAGTCCTACTACTACAGACCATAGAGATGTTGATTTATTCATTTCTAAAGTCGTTTGGATATTTGATCTTTGGAAATATAAGATTGTCTGAAAATAGAATCTGAAAGCAGGTAGATTTACATCAGGCTGTAGATTTACATCAGGCTGTAGATTTACATCAGGCTGTAGATTTACATCAGGCTGTAGATTTACATCAGGCTGTAGGTTTACATTAGGTTGTAGACAGGTTGTAGATTTACATCAGGTTGTAGGTTTACATCAGGCTGTAGGTTTACATCAGGTTGTAGGTTTACATCAGGTTGTAGATTTACATCAGGCTGTAGGTTTACATCAGGTTGTAGATTTACATCAGGCTGTAGGTTTACATCAGGCTGTAGATTTACATCAGGTTGTAGATTTACATCAGGTTGTAGGTTTACATCAGGTTGTAGATTTACATCAGGCTATAGATTTACATCAGGTTGTAGATTTACATCAGGCTGTAGATTTACATCAGGATGTAGATTTACATCAGGTTGTAGGTTTACATCAGGTTGTAGGTTTACATCAGGTTGTAGGTTTACATCAGGCTGTAGGTTTACATCAGGCTGTAGATTTACATCAGGCTGTAGATTTACATCAGGCTGTAGATTTACATCAGGCTGTAGATTTACATCAGGCTGTAGGTTTACATCAGGCTGTAGATTTACATCAGGCTGTAGATTTACATCAGGCTGTAGATTTACATCAGGCTGTAGGTTTACATCAGGTTGTAGGTTTACATCAGGTTGTAGGTTTACATCAGGCTGTAGGTTTACATCAGGCTGTAGGTTTACATCAGGTTGTAGGTTTACATCAGGTTGTAGGTTTACATCAGGTTGTAGGTTTACATCAGGTTGTAGATTTACATCAGGTTGTAGGTTTACATCAGGTTGTAGGTTTACATCAGGTTGTAGGTTTACATCAGGTTGTAGGTTTACATCAGGTTGTAGGTTTACATCAGGTTGTAGGTTTACATCAGGTTGTAGATTTACATCAGGCTGTAGATTTACATCAGGTTGTAGATTTACATCAGGTTGTAGGTTTACATCAGGCTGTAGATTTACATCAGGCTGTAGATTTACATCAGGCTGTAGGTTTACATCAGGCTGTAGGTTTACATCAGGTTGTAGGTTTACATCAGGTTGTAGGTTTACATCAGGTTGTAGGTTTACATCAGGTTGTAGGTTTACATCAGGTTGTAGGTTTACATCAGGCTGTAGGTTTACATCAGGTTGTAGGTTTACATCAGGTTGTAGGTTTACATCAGGTTGTAGGTTTACATCAGGCTGTAGGTTTACATCAGGTTGTAGGTTTACATCAGGTTGTAGGTTTACATCAGGTTGTAGGTTTACATCAGGCTGTAGATTTACATCAGGTTGTAGGTTTACATCAGGTTGTAGGTTTACATCAGGTTGTAGGTTTACATCAGGTTGTAGGTTTACATCAGGCTGTAGGTTTACATCAGGCTGTAGATTTACATCAGGTTGTAGGTTTACATCAGGTTGTAGGTTTACATCAGGCTGTAGGTTTACATCAGGTTGTAGGTTTACATCAGGTTGTAGGTTTACATCAGGCTGTAGATTTACATCAGGTTGTAGGTTTACATCAGGTTGTAGATTTACATCAGGTTGTAGGTTTACATCAGGTTGTAGATTTACATCAGGCTGTAGGTTTACATCAGGTTGTGTGTGCTACTTCTCTTATATTGCAAATATATATTTGTTTTAAATCCCCCTCTCTCTTCCTGTCTCGTACCCACGCTCTCTCTTTCCCTCTCTCTCCTACCTCCCTCTGTTTGGTCCAGAGCATTGGAACTACCTGGGCGTAGATGAGACTCTGGGTCCAGTAGCAGTGAGTCTGAGGAGAGAGAAACTAGAGGAACACAAGGAGCATGGACACCAGTACAATTACAGAGTCATCTTCAGAACCAGCGAGGTAACGAGACAGTACACTAACTAAAGCCCCTCCAGTCTGTCCTTTCTCCCTGCTCTTGTTTATATTCTTTTTGCTAGTGGATAACCAGGCTTGTTCATAGTGTATTCTCTCCTCTTCATTTCCCACAACTCATTGATCTCAACTTCTCAAGTCAATCAGCTTCAACTACCTCTTCAATTCCTTAGACCCTGGTATGCTGTAGGCAATAATGTCAGTCATCCTCTCTCCCTCCCTCCCTCCCTCCCTCCCTCCCTCACTCCCTCACTCCCTCACTCCCTCACTCACTCACTCCCTCCTTTTCCTGAGAGCCTGCAGTATTGTAACCAGTAGTGTTACCATCCCTCCCTCCCCTTCTCTTCTCTTCTCCTCTCTCCTCTGCACTTCTCTCTCCTCTCTCCACCTGTCCTCTCTCCTCCATTCCACCTCTCCTCTCTCCACCTCTCCTCTCTCCTCCTCTGCACTTCTCTCTCCTCCATTCTACCTCTCCTCTCTCCTCCTCTGCACTTCTCTCTCCTCCATTCTACCTCTCCTCTCTCCTCTCTCCACCTCTCCTCTCTACTCCTCTGCACTTCTCTCTCCTCCATTCTACCTCTCCTATCTCCTCCTCTGCACTTCTCTCTCCTCCATTCTACCTCTCCTCTCTCCTCTCTCCTCTCTCCACCTCTCCTCTCTACTCCTCTGCACTTCTCTCTCCTCTTCTGCACTTGCTGCTATTTCCAGCCTGGAAGGTGGGCAGGTGTGTGAGTGTGTGTAGGTTGAGACCACGTCAGAGGAAGACTAGTTTAGTCCAGTGTTCTGGTTCCTCTCCACCATCAACACATTTACCTCCACAGGGTCTCCGTCAGAACACTACAATAATACACTTGATCACATTTAATAATATCCAGCATGTTTAACCGCATTTAAAAACCCAAGGACACAGTTCTGTACTGTGAGTCACTTCTCAGTGAGAGCACAGGGACATGAACACACACACACACACACACACACTGGACTTGACTCCGTGTGTTTACTGTTAGTTAGATATAGGTCCTTCTGCACCTTTCTATTATTCATGCTGTCCTCCCACTGAAGGTTGTTTTAACCTTTGTGTGTGTGTGTGTGTGTGTGTGTGTGTGTGTGTGCTCTCCCCTCAGGAAATTAGTTTTAGCCTTAAATTCCAAAGGAATAGAGACATTTCAAATGTCATATGTCTATATACAGTGTTTTAACGATATGCAAAAGGAAAATAAATAAACATAAATATGGGTTGTTTTTTATTTATTATCTTTCTTTCTCCGTCGCTCTCTCTGTTTCTCCGTCGCTCTCTCTGTTTCTCCGTCGCTCTCTCTGTTTCTCCGTCGCTCTCTCTGTTTCTCTGTCGCTCTCTCTGTTTCTCTGTCGCTCTCTCTGTTTCTCTGTCGCTCTCTCTGTTTCTCCGTCGCTCTCTCTGTTTCTCCGTCGCTCTCTCTGTTTCTCCGTCGCTCTCTCTGTTTCTCTGTCGCTCTCTCTGTTTCTCTGTCGCTCTCTCTGTTTCTCTGTCGCTCTCTCTGTTTCTCTGTCGCTCTCTCTGTTTCTCCGTCGCTCTCTCTGTTTCTCCGTCGCTCTCTCTGTTTCTCCGTCGCTCTCTCTGTTTCTCCGTCGCTCTCTCTGTTTCTCCGTCGCTCTCTCTGTTTCTCCGTCGCTCTCTCTGTTTCTCCGTCGCTCTCTCTGTTTGTCCCTCGCTCTCTCTGTTTGTCCCTCGCTCTCTCTGTTTGTCCCTCGCTCTCTCTCCCTCTCTCCGTTGGCCTCAGATGGCCATGAAGTACTAACAACATAGAAGAAGAAGAAGTTGGAAGAACACTTTTCTGTCACTGTGGTACCCTTTTCCATAAGTAGTGCACTACTTTAAAGGGAATAGGGAGCCAGATTAGACAGCCCGGTCTGGTGTAATAATGGATGTCTCTTTATCCCTCTCTTCCTTCCCTGCCTCTCCTCTCCTCACCCCACTTCCTATCACCTCTCCCCTCTAGCTCACCACCCTGCGTGGGTCCATTCTGGAAGATGCGGTGCCCTCCACCTCTAAGCATGGCCTGGCTCGGGGTCTACCCCTCAAAGAGGTGCTAGATTACCTGGTTCCAGAGCTGACCGCCCACTGTCTCAGACTGGCACTTAACACACCTAAAGTCACAGAGCAGCTGATGAAGCTGGACGAACAGGGGGTAAGGACACAAGAAGGGTTGTAAAATGATACTAACTTTCCTCCAGGGATTCTGGATTTCCTGCTTATTCCCTCCTGATTCCGGAAGTCTTCAAACTGGGATCTCTGAGAAAACCTGGGGATTTAGAGAAAGTTACCAATAAGACAACACAGGAAAAATAACATGAAAGTCTCACAATTTATTACTTGCAGAGAACTTTAAATAGCACTAATGTAACCTCTCCTTCTCTCTCGCTCTCTCTCTCTCTCTCTTTCCTTCTCTGTCTCTCTCTCTCTCTCTTTCCTTCTCTCTCTCTTTCCTTCTCTCTCTCTCTCTCTCTTTCCTTCTCTATCTCTCTGTCTCTCTCTCTCTCTCTCTCTTTCCTTCTCTATCTCTCTCTGTCTCTCTCTCCTCTCTCTGTGTCTCTGTAGTTGAGTTTCCAGTTGAAGGTGGGGGTGATGTACTGTGCGTCGGGACAGAGCAGTGAAGAGGATATGTATAATAATGATTCAGCAGGTCCTGCTCTGGATGAATTCCTACAGCTGCTGGGGGAGAGGGTCCGACTGAAGGGATTCACCAAGTACCGAGCCCAGCTGGACACTAAGAGTATGTTACTACACACACACAGTGTTATCTCCCTCTCTATCTCTCTCTCATGCCCAGCTTAACACCAAGAGTATTACTACATTACTTTGTCAGACTGAGAATGCCTTGTCGACGACTCCCCTGAGAATGCCTTGTCGACGACTCCCCTGAGAATGCCTTGTCGACGACTCCCCTGAGAATGCCTTGTCGACGACTCCCCTGAGAATGCCTTGTCGACGACTCCCCTGAGAATGCCTTGTCGACGACTCCCCTGAGAATGCCTTGTCGACGACTCCCCTGAGAATGCCTTGTCGGCGACTCCCCTGAGAATGCCTTGTCGGCGACTCCCCTGAGAATGCCTTGTCGGCGACTCCCCTGAGAATGCCTTGTCGGCGACTCCCCTGAGAATGCCTTGTCGGCGACTCCCCTGAGAATGCCTTGTCGGCGACTCCCCTGAGAATGCCTTGTCGGCGACTCCCCTGAGAATGCCTTGTCGGCGACTCCCCTGAGAATGCCTTGTCGGCGACTCCCCTGAGAATGCCTTGTCGGCGACTCCCCTGAGAATGCCTTGTCGGCGACGACTCCCCTGAGAATGCCTTGTCGACGACTCCCCTGAGAATGCCTTGTCGACGACTCCCCTGAGAATGCCTTGTCGACGACGACTCCCCTGAGAATGCCTTGTCGTCGACGACTCCCCTGAGAATGCCTTGTCGTCGACGACTCCCCTGAGAATGCCTTGTTGTCGGCGACTCCCCTGAGAATGCCTTGTTGTCGGCGACTCCCCTGAGAATGCCTTGTTGTCGACGACTCCCCTGAGAATGCCTTGTTGTCGGCGACTCCCCTGAGAATGCCTTGTTGTCGACGACTCCCCTGAGAATGCCTTGTTGTCGGCGACTCCCCTGAGAATGCCTTGTTGTCGACGACTCCCCTGAGAATGCCTTGTTGTCGACGACTCCCCTGAGAATGCCTTGTTGTCGGCGACTCCCCTGAGAATGCCTTGTTGTCGGCGACTCCCCTGAGAATGCCTTGTTGTCGGCGACTCCCCTGAGAATGCCTTGTTGTCGGCGACTCCCCTGAGAATGCCTTGTTGTCGGCGACTCCCCTGAGAATGCCTTGTTGTCGGCGACTCCCCTGAGAATGCCTTGTTGTCGGCGACTCCCCTGAGAATGCCTTGTTGTCGACGACTCCCCTGAGAATGCCTTGTTGTCGGCGACTCCCCTGAGAATGCCTTGTTGTCGGCGACTCCCCTGAGAATGCGTTGTTGGTTCTTTTAATCACCGTGACGTTCAGTGAACCCTAAAGAGGAGTTTCCTAGAGTAACAGGGTAACCAAGCGATAGAGCTCACCAGTCTGTCTCGTTAAGCCATTGGGGGGAAGGAATGAGGTTTTGGAATAAACATTGAAAATAAGGTCATTTAAAGTGACCTTTATACGTTTATTTTGATGACATTAACGTTAGCTGAAGATTCTCATAGAACAAAACGTATAATATCTCCTAAACCTGTGTTTAACACAGACCTTACTTTCGGCGTTTATCCTAAAACCCATTCATTTCCCCGTAAGCTTTGGTCAAGTTAGCCTCTGTTAGTGCCTACAAAAAGACCACATTCATATTGAACTCTGTTAGCTATTTTAAGTGAATTAAAAAGATGCTGTAACTGTCCCCAGACAGTAAATATGTCCCCCCCTAATGTTTCCAAGTTTCAGTTCCCCATGTAGTGCACAACTTTTGAACAGAGCGGTATGGGCCTGTAGAGATCCTGGAACAATAGGACGTGATCAACTGGCTGACGGAGATGCTGAGAGAACAGGACACTGAATGAAGGGGACAGTATAGAGGACTGTCAAGAAGAACACTTTCTACCCAGAGCAGAGGGAATAGGACCCATTCATAGACCCAGAACAGAGGGAATAGGACCCATTCATAGACCCAGAGCAGAGGGAATAGGACCCATTCATAGACCCAGAACAGAGGGAATAGGACCCATTCATAGACCCAGAGCAGAGGGAATAGGACCCATTCATAGACCCAGAACAGAGGGAATAGGACCCATTCATAGACCCAGAGCAGAGGGAATAGGACCCATTCATAGACCCAGAGCAGAGGGAATAGGACCCATTCATAGACCCAGAGCATAGGGAATAAGACCCATTCAAAGCCATAGACCCAGATCAGAGGGAATAGGACCCATTCATAGACCCAGAGCAGAGGGAATAGAACCCATTCATAGACCCAGAGCAGAGGGAATAGGACCCATTCATAGACCCAGAACAGAGGGAATAGGACCCATTCATAGACCCAGAGCAGAGGGAATAGGACCCATTCATAGACCCAGAGCAGAGGGAATAGGACCCATTCATAGACCCAGAGCAGAGGGAATAGGACCCATTCATAGACCCAGAGCAGAGGGAATAGGACCCATTCATAGACCCAGAACAGAGGGAATAGGACCCATTCATAGACCCAGAGCAGAGGGAATAGGACCCATTCATAGACCCAGAGCAGAGGGAATAGGACCCATTCATAGACCCAGAACAGAGGGAATAGGACCCATTCATAGACCAAGAGCAGAGGGAATAGGACCCATTCATAGACCCAGAGCAGAGGGAATAGGACCCATTCATAGACCCAGAACAGAGGGAATAGGACCCATTCATAGACCCAGAGCAGAGGGAATAGGACCCATTCATAGACCCAGAGCAGAGGGAATAGGACCCATTCATAGACCCAGAGCAGAGGGAATAGGACCCATTCATAGACCCAGAGCAGAGGGAATAGGACCCATTCATAGACCCAGAGCAGAGGGAATAGGACCCATTCATAGACCCAGAACAGAGGGAATAGGACCCATTCATAGACCCAGAGCAGAGGGAATAGGACCCATTCATAGACCCAGAGCAGAGGGAATAGGACCCATTCATAGACCCAGAGCAGAGCAGAGGGAATAGGACCCATTCATTGACCCAGAGCAGAGCAGAGGGAATAGGACCCATTCATTGACCCAGAGCAGAGCAGAGGGAATAGGACCCATTCATAGACCCAGAGCAGAGGGAATAGGACCCATTCATAGACCCAGAGCAGAGGGAATAGGACCCATTCATAGATAGGAAGACTTTCATTGAAAGGGTTTCTGACCACATTCTGCTGTTGTATTCTCTCTCTCCTCTAGCTGACACAACTGGGACTCACTTCCTGTACACTGAGCCTAAGAGCCTTCCTGTCTGTCCTCTAGCTTACTACACAGGGACTCACTTCCTGTACACAATGAGCCTTCCTGTCTGTCCTCTAGCTGACTCCACGGGGACTCACTTCCTGTACACCACCTGTAAATCAAATCAAACTTTATTTGTCACATGCGGCGAATACAACAAGTGTAGACCTTACTGTGAAATGCTTACTTATACAAGCCCTTAACCAACAGTGCAGTTCAAGAAGAGTTAAGAAAATATTTACCAGGCAGACTAAAATGAAAAGTAATAATAACAAGTAACACAATAACATAACAATAACGAGGCTATATACAGGGGGTATCGGTACAGTCAGTGTGTGGGGGTTCAGGTTAGTTGAGGTCATTTGTACATGTAGGTAGGGGTGAAGTGACTATGCATAGATAATTAACAGCGAGTAGCAGCAGTGTACAAAACAAATGGGGGAGGGGGGATCAATGTAAATAGTCCAGTGGCCATTTGATTAATTGTTCAGCAGTCTAATGGCTGGGGGGTAGAAGCTGTAAAGGAGCATTTTGGTCCTAGACTTGGCGCTCCGGTATCGCTTGCCGTGCGGTAGAAGAGAAAACAGTCTATAACTTGGGTGACTGGAGTCTCTGACAATTTTATGGGCTTTCCTCTGACACCGCCTAGTATATACAGTTGAAGTCAGAAATGTACATACACTTAGGTTGGTGTCATTAAAACTCGTTTTTCAACAACTCCACACATTTCTTGTTAACAAAATATAGATTTTTGGCAAGTCGGTTAGGACATCTACTTTGTGCATGACACAATACATTTTTCCAACAATTGTTTACAGACAGATTATTTCACTGTATCACAATTCCAGTGGGTCAGAAGTTTACATACACTAAGTTGACTGTGTCTTTAAACAGCTTGGAAAATTCCAGAAAATGATGTCATGGCAAATTTACATCATTTGAGTCAATTGGAGGTGTACCTGTGGATGTAATTTCAAGGGCTACCTTCAAACTCAGTGCCTCTTTGCTTGACATCATGGGAAAATCAAAAGAAATCAGCCAAGACTTCAGAAAAATGGTAGACCTCCAGAAGTCTGGTTCATCCTTGGGAGCAATTTCCAAATGCCTGAAGGTACCACGTTCATCTGTACAAACAATAGTATGTAACTATAAACACCATGGGACCACGCAGCCGTCATACCTGCTCAGGAAGGAGACACGTTCTGTATCCTAGAGATGAACGTACTTTGGTGCGAAAAGTGCAAATCAATCCCAGAACAACAGCAAAGGACCTTGTGAAGATGCTGGAGGAAACGGGTACAAACGTATCTATATCCACAGTTAAACGAGTCCTATATCGACATAGGCCGCTCAGCAAGGAAGAAGCCACTGCTCCAAAACCGCCATAAAAAAGCCAGACTAGGTTTGTAACTGCACATGGGGACAAAGATCGTACTTTTTGGAGAAATGTCCTCTGGTCTGATAAAACAAAAATGGAACTGTTTGGCCATAATGACCATCGTTATGTTTTGAAGGAGAAAGGGGAGGCTTGCAAGTCGAAGAACACCATCCCAACCGTGAAGCACGGGGGTGGCAGCATCATGTTGTGGGGGTGCTTTGCTGCAGGAGGGACTGGTGCACTTCACAAAATAGTTTGCATTATGAGGAAGGAAAATTATGTGGATATAATGAAGCAACATCTCAAGACATCAGTCGGGAAGTTAAAGCTTGGTCGCAAATGGGTCTTCCAAATGGACAATGACCCCAAGCATAATTCCAAAGTTGTGGCAAAATGGCTTAGAAGATGTGTGGGCAGAACTGAAAAAGCGTGTGCGAGCAAGGAGGCCTACAAACCTGACTCAGTTACACCAGCTCTGTCAGGAGGAATGGGCCAAAATTCCCAAAACTTATTGTGCGAAGCTTGTGAAAGGCTATCCGAAACGTTTGACCCAAGTTAAACAATTTAAAGGCAATGCTACCAAATACTAATTGAGTGTATGTATACTTCTGACCCACTGGGACTGTGATGAAAGAAATGAAAGCTGAAATAAATCATTTTCTCTACTATTATTCTGACATTTCACGTTCTTAAAATAAAGTGGTGATCCTAACTGACCTAAGATAGGGAATTTTTACTTGATTAAATGTCACAAATTGTGTTTTGCTAAGGTGTATGTAAACTTCAGACTTCAACTGTAGGTCCTGAATGGCAGGAAGCTTGGCCCCAGTGATGTACTGGGCCGTACGCACTACCCTCTGTGGGATGCTGAGCAGTTGCCATACCAGGCGGTGATGCAACCGGTCACTATGCTCTCGATGGTGCAGCTGTAGAACCATTTGAGGATCTGGGGACCCATGCCAAATCTTTTCAGTCTCCTGAGGGGGAAAAGTTTTTGTCCACTTCACGACTGTCTTGGTATGTTTGGACCATGAACTATAAGGACTACAGTCGTGACCAAATGTTTTGAGAATGACATAAATATTAATTTTCACAAAGTTTGCTGCTTCAGTGTCTTTAGATATTTTTGTCAGATGTTACTATGGTATACTGAAGTATAATTACAAGCATTTCATAAGTGTCAAAGGCTTTTATTGACAATTACATGAAGTTGACCCTTCTTTTTTAAGACCTCTGCAATCCACTCTGGCATGCTGTCAATTAACTTCTGGGCCACATCCTGACTGATGGCAGCCCATTCTGGCATAATCAATGCTTGGAGTTTGTCAGAATTTGTGGGTTTTTGTTTGTCCTCTTGAGGATTGACCACAAGTTCTCAATGGGATTAAGGTCTGGGGAGTTTCCTGGCCATGGACCCAAATATCAATGTTTTGTTCTCCGAGCAACTTAGTTATCACTTTTGTCTTATGGCAAGGTGCCCCATCATGCTGGAAAAGGTATTGTTCGTCACCAAACTGTTCCTGGATGGTTGGGAGAAGTTGCTCTCTGAGGATGTGTTGATACCATTCTTTATTCATGGCTGTGTTCTTAGGCAAAGTTGTGAGTGAGCCCACTCCCTTGGCTGAGAAGCAACCCCACACATGAATGGTCTCAGGATGCTTTACTGTTGGCATGACACAGGACTGATGGTAGCACTCACCTTGTCTTCTCCGGACAAGATTTTTTCCGGATGCCCCAAACAATCGGAAAGGGGATTCATCAGAGAAAATGACTTTACCCCAGTCCTCAGCAGTCCAATCCCTGTACCTTTTGCAAAATATCATGTTTTTCTTGGAGAGAAGTGGCTTCTTTGCTGCCCTTCTTGACACCAGGCCATCCTCCAAAAGTCTTCGCCTCACTGTGCTTGCAGATGCACTCACACCTGCCTGCTGCCATTCCTGAGCAAGCTCTGTACTGGTGGTGCCCCGATCCCGCAGCTGAATCAACTTTAGGAGACGTCCTGGTGCTTGCTGGACTTTCTTCACAACAATTGAACCGCTCTCCTTAATGTTCTTGCAATCTTACTGGCAGCAATATCCTTGCCTGTGAAGCTCTTTTTGTGCAAAGCAATTATGACGGCACGTGTTTCCTTGCAGGTAACCATGGTTGACAGTGGAAGAACAATGATTCCAAGCACCACCCTCCTTTTGAAGCTTTCAGTCTGTTATTCGAACTTAATCAGCATGACAGAGTGGTCTCCAGCCTTGTCCTTGTCAACACTCACATCTGTGTTAACGAGAGAATCACTGACATAATGTCAGCTGGTCCTTTTGTGGCAGGGCTGAAATGCAGTGGAAATGTTTTTGGGGGATTCAGTTCATTTGCATGGCAAAGAGGGACTTTGCAGTTCATCTGATCGCTCTTCATAACATTCTGGAGTATATTCAAATTGCCATCATACAAACTGAGGCAGCAGACTTTATGAACATTTATATTTGTGTCATTCTCAAAACTTTTGGGCACGACTGTATGAACCTGTCTGTCTAACTCTAGTTTCTGTCGGTCTGTCTCTCCTCTAGCTGACTCCACAGGGACCCACTCCCTGTACACCACCTATAAGGACTATGAGGTGATGTTCCATGTGTCCACCATGCTGCCCTACACACCCAACAACAAACAACAGGTCTGTGTTGGTACGGTTGAATTTGTAACACTTTCTAATGAATCCAGGGAATAAAGTAAATAACAGGGTGGTAGTAGAACGGTGACCTGTTCTAGTAACTCGCTGTGAAGCCAAGATGGCCCTTCATTTCAGTGTACGACTAGTAACATGGATGTGTTCACTGACCTGCTTTCTCTGTTGTTCCAACGCAATGAATGATAAAAAAATGTTTTTTTTAAATGAGTCACATTCTACAGTCATTGATAGATTGTAAAGGCATATGTTGACCGTGAGAGTTTTTATCTTTTTTCTGTTTCCCCCCCCGTTGTGTCTGTCTCCTCACAGCTCCTGAGGAAGCGTCACATAGGAAATGACATCGTGACCATCGTATTCCAGGAGCCTGGAGCTCAACCCTTCACCCCCAAGAACATTCGCTCTCACTTCCAACACGTGTTCGTAGTGGTGAGAGCACATCAACCCTGCTCTGACAACACCACCTACAGGTGTGTGGAACGTCTAACACACACACACACACACACACACACACATCAACGCTGCTCTGACAACACCACCTACAGGTGTGTGGAACGTCTAACACCGCACGCACGCACGCACGCACACACACACACACACACACACACACACACACACACACACACAACCTGTTGGAGGAAGACCTGCTGCAGTACAATGTAATGTACACAACAACTGTCTCTATGATAGTTCAGCTGCCCTATCAATCTGTCTAAACTGCCTGGTGTTACAGCACTTTCTACCCAGCCTCCTCTTCTCTCTACCCAGCCTCCTCTTCTCTCTACCCAGCCTCCTCTTCTCTCTACCCAGCCTCCTCTTCTCTCTACCCAGCCTCCTCTTCTCTCTACCCAGCCTCCTCTTCTCTCTACCCAGCCTCCTCTTCTCTCTACCCAGCCTCCTCTTCTCTCTACCCAGCCTCCTCTTCTCTCTACCCAGCCTCCTCTTCTCTCTACCCAGCCTCCTCTTCTCTCTACCCAGCCTCCTCTTCTCTCTTCTCAGCCTCCTCTTCTCAGCCTCCTCTTCTCAGCCTCCTCTTCTCTCTACCCAGCCTCCTCTTCTCTCTACCCAGCCTCCTCTTCTCTCTACCCAGCCTCCTCTTCTCTCTACCCAGCCTCCTCTTCTCTCTACCCAGCCTCCTCTTCTCTCTTCTCAGCCTCCTCTTCTCAGCCTCCTCTTCTCAGCCTCCTCTTCTCTCTACCCAGCCTCTACTTCCTTCTATCCAGCCTCTTCCCTCTACTTAGGGAAAGGGGGATACCTAGTCATTTGTACCATTGAATGCTTTCAGCTGAAATGTGTCTTCGCATTTAACCCAACCCCTCTGAATCAGAGAGGTGTGGAGGGCTGCCTTTATCGACATCCACGTCTTCGGCGCTTGGGGAACAGTGGGTTAACTGCCTTGCTCAGGGGCAGAATGACAGATTTTTAACTTGTCAACTTTGGGTTTCGATCCAGCAACCTTTCGGCTACTGGCCCAACGCTCTAACCACTAAGCTACCTGCCACCCCCTCTTCATTCGACTCAGCCTCCTCTTCCCTCGACTCAGCCTCCTCTTCCCTCGACTCAGCCTCCTCTTCCCTCGACTCAGCCTCCTCTTCCCTCGACTCAGCCCCCTCTTCCCTCGACTCAGCCTCCTCTTCTCTCTACCCAGCCTCCTCTTCTCTCTACCCAGCCTCCTCTTCTCTCTACCCAGCCTCCTCTTCTCTCTACCCAGCCTCCTCTTCTCTCTACCCAGCCTCCTCTTCTCTCTTCTCAGCCTCCTCTTCTCTCTTCTCAGCCTCCTCTTCTCTCTACCCAGCCTCCTCTTCTCTCTACCCAGCCTCCTCTTCTCTCTACCCAGCCTCCTCTTCTCTCTACCCAGCCTCCTCTTCTCTCTACCCAGCCTCCTCTTCTCTCTACCCAGCCTCCTCTTCTCTGTTCTCAGCCTCCTCTTCTCTCTACCCAGCCTCCTCTTCCCTCTACCCAGCCTCTACTCAGCCTCCCATTCCATGACCTAGAATAAAGTGCATTCAGGCCAGTTTCTGTGAACATCTGCCTCTTGCTTCAGCACTCTAGGTAATATGTTGCATCGCTCTTTATGTTTGTATCGCTGAGTGTTGAAATAAAAAGTCGGGGGCAGTTTCCTCCTCCAAGCCTGTGTGTCCCTAACTAACTCCTGTCTATCCCTCTGAGACCTCCTTTAAGGCCTTGTTAACTAACACACACACACACACACGCACACACACACACACACAGTCGGCGAGAGATGTTAATGAAAGGAGAAATAATTGCTTGTTTCCTTCCAGCTTCTCCTCTGGGAGTGAGACTTCATGAGCTGATGAGAACAGTATCATCTGTCCATTTACACTTTCTCTCTGTTTTCTTTTTTTCTTTCTCTCGCTCTCTCTATAATTATCTATTTCTCCCTCTCCCTACTCTCGTTTCCCCTCTCCCTGCTTTCCCCCCTCCATCTCTCTCACCCCTTCTCTCTCTCTCCTTTCTCTCTGTCTCTCTCTCTATCCTTCTCCATCTCTCTCCTCTCCCTTTCTCTCTCTCTGTCTCTCTCTATTTCCTGTATTTCTCTCTCTTTCCTGTCTCTCTCTCCTGTCTTTCTCTCTCTCTCTCCTGTCTTTCTCTCTCTCTCTCCTGTCTTTCTCTCTCCTGTCCCTCTCTCTCTCTTCTCTTCCCCTCTCTCTCTCTCTCTCTCTCTCTCTATCCTTCTCCATCTTTCTCTCTCCTGTCTCCCTCTCTCTTTCTCCATCTTGTTAATAGCTGTTTTAATAGCTGTTAGGGTTTATTGTGTGACCTGGTTCTCTGTGGGGTTCCTGCCTGCTGTACACAAAGCTGTGGAGTGGCATAGGGAAGTTACAATGGCTTGACACACACACACACGCTGACACACACACACACACACACACACACACACACACACACACACACCCTGCTCTCCGACCAGATGTAGGACTGTACCGGCCTGCACACCATGGCCACCTCCTGCCCTTCCTCTCTCCTCCACAATCATGTCACTAAATTCCTGCCTTTCAGTTTGTTTTGTTTGGGCTCTGTTATTTCATCCCTCTACATTTGATCTACTACAACACTTATGGAGGGTTTAGTTTGATGGTGGGTTTAGTGGTGTCTGATTTAAGCTAATCAGGTAGATAATTAACTAGAAAGTCGGGGCACTACGAAAGAATGTTTATGGAGCTGTTATCTTCCGAATAAACTCTTAAAGGCCAAGTAATCTTTTACATAGTAGCAGTCAATATTTAATCCTGACCTTATTTAGTCTCATCTGAAAGTTGTAAATTCTTGTTTATCTTCACAAACCCTGGCTAACAAGTTGAATCAGCAATACAAAATTTGTTTTCATTATTTATTTACTAAATACCTAAATAATCACACAGAATTACATCTACACAGAATGTATCATACGTTGTTTACAAATGATGTCATAAAGGAAAACGTCCTTAGCGGACGGAGCAGATATGACGGCTGGTTACGCAAAGAAAGGGGGTTGGGTTTGAGTGAAAGAGCGGGAAGACTGAGGAACAAAGGGAGAAGCTCTGCTATCCTAAATACAGAATCTTATGCATTCTAAATAACCGCCCATTTGGAAAAGGAAAATGCAATAAATATTTACTCTGAGCTGCGCTTCGGTAGATTGGTTGTAGATCGTAGGCCGGGTTGTCCAGCATGGATCTCTGGTCCTCTGTAGACTGTCTAGTGGTGAACTGGAGCGTGGTGGGATGGATACTCTGTCCGTCCTCTCCTAGCCCAGGTTTAGCGACTGCTGCTAACTCAACGGCTAGGAGGTATCACTTCTGGAGTGAATAAGAGTTCAAAGTTCAAACCAAGTTGCCATACTTTTAAGCTCATGCTATATTCTGGCTGGTATAGTCGAAATTCATTCTTTCGGTGTGTTGACCGTCATCTTCACGTTGAAATTCGATGCTAATTTCGTTAGATTCTTGCTGAGGTTGGCTTAGTTCTGTAGGTGGTCTTTGTCCTTTCAACGTGGGGACTGCAAGTCCGCACGTCCTTGGAGCAGGTTATTATCTGAGCCCTTTTAACGTAGGACCGTCGCCCTAACGTCCTCGGAACAGAAAGTTACATTTTCATCAAGGGCTTTATATAGGAGGGGAGAGAAGGGCGTGTTTCATAGTTTATAACCAATGTCTGTTCACATGGGCAGGGCCACTGACTTGAGCATAGTTCACTCATGAAAACCCAATTCTCTCATTTGGAAGCTAAAATTACATTTAATCTTTTCACAAATAGTTTCATATTTAAACATTTAAATTGCACAACAATTCCATGTGAATCTGATAATTAGAATGTGTAGACTTTCCCAGATACAGTTTATGTCGTCCTGTCATCAGTCATAATGTCTCAGACGCCAACTGAACTGACATCATATTCATTTAGTACCAACGCATATTTTCAACTGGTTGGATTACCGAAATATGTTTCCGTTTCCCATCTTTGGATGTCACCAGACTCTCTCTCAATGTTAACAAAGGGATTTTCAATAGTCACATCGGTAGAGTAGAGAGAGGGAAAAGGGGAAAGGTATTTATGGGGGTCATAAACCTCCCCCACTCAGGCCAACGTCATGACAGTGGGATGAAGGGTTTTGTTTGATGGAAGGTTTTGGAAGTTTAGGTGTCTATTTATGATTGACAACCAAGCAATGTGTTTTGGACAGTAAAGCCTTTGTGAAGCATGGAAGGTCTGAGCTGTTCATTCAACAGGTTGTTGGTGTGGCTGCCTCTCTGGTTAGGCCGTGTGGGTTTATGGAGTCGCTCCCCTGGTGTTTAATAGACTGCAGTTGGTAGCGATAGTAATGCTATTATCCCTGTGGTGTTGTTCCTCAATTTAACATGATAGGCTATTCATCTCTACATTCTGGAAAAGCTGTTTCAGACCAACAATAATACTTAGTGTTGTTGAGGCTTATGGCTGTGTCTTGACCTAATATGGCTGTGTCCTGACCTAATATGGCTGTGTCCTGACCTAAAATGGCTGTGTCCTGACCTAATATGGCTGTGTCCTGCCCTAATATGGCTGTGTCCTGCCCTAATATGGCTGTGTCCTGCCCTAATATGGCTGTGTCCTGACCTAATATGGCTGTGTCCTGACCTAATATGGCTGTGTCCTGACCTAGTATGGCTGTGTCCTGACCTAGTATGGCTGTGTCCTGACCTAGTATGGCTGTGTCCTGACCTAGTATGGCTGTGTCCTGACCTAGTATGGCTGTGTCCTGACCTAGTATGGCTGTGTCCTGACCTAGTATGGCTGTGTCCTGACCTAGTATGGCTGTGTCCTGACCTAGTATGGCTGTGTCCTGACCTAGTATGGCTGTGTGAAGGCTATATACAGGGTGTTACGGTACCGAGTCAATGTAGAGGCTATATACAGGGTGTTACGGTACCGAGTCAATGTGGAGGCTATATGCAGGGTGTTACAGTACCGAGTCAATGTGAAGGCTACAGTGGGGGAAAAAAGTATTTGATCCCCTGCTGATTTTGTACGTTTGCCCATTTACAAAGAAATGATCAGTCTATAATTTTAATGGTAGGTTTATTTGAACAGTGAGAGACAATAACAACAAAACAATCCTGAAAAATGCATGTCAAAAATGTTATGAAATGATTTGCATTTAAATGAGGGAAATATGTTTTGCAGAGGGGTCAAATACTTGACTTTGTACTTGGTGGCAAAACCCTTGTTGGCAATCACAGAGGTCAGACGTTTCTTGTAGTTGGCCACCAGGTTTGCACACATCTCAGGAGGGATTTTGTCCCACTCCTCTTTGCAGATCTTTTCCAAGTCATTAAGGTTTCGAGGCTGATGTTTGGGAACTCAAACCTTCAGCTCCCTCCACAGATTTTCTATGGGATTAAGGTCTGGAGACTGGCTAGGCCACTCCAGGACCTTAATGTGGTTCTTCTTGAGCCACTCCTTTGTTGCCTTGGCTGTGTGTTTTGTGTCATTGTCATGCTGGAATACCCATCCACGACCCATTTTCAATGCCCTGGCTGAGGGAAGGATGTTCTCACCCAAGATTTGATGGTACATGGCCCCGTCCATCGTCCCTTTGATGCGGGGAAGTTGTCCTGTCCCCTTAGCAGAAAAACACCCCCAAAGCATAATGTTTCCACCTCCATGTTTGACGGTGGGGATCGTGTTCTTGGGGTCATAGGCAGCATTCCTCCTCCTCCAAACACGGCGAGTTGAGTTGATGCCAAAGAGCTCCATTTTGGTCTCATCTGACCACAACACTTTCACCAGTTGTCCTCTGAATCATTCAGATGTTCATTGGCAAACTTCAGACGGGCATGTATATGTGCTTTCTTGAGCAGGGGGACCTTGTGGGCGCTGCAGGATTTCAGTGCTTCACGGCGTAGTGTGTTACCAATTGTTTTCTTGGTGACTATGGTCCCAGCTGCCTTGAGATCATTGACAAGATTTTCCTGTGTAGTTCTGGGCTGATTCCTCACCGTTCTCATGATCATTGCAACCCCACGAGGTGAGATCTTGCATGGAGCCCCAGGCGGAGGGATTTTGACAGTTCTTTTGTGTTTCTTCCATTTGCGAATAATCGCACCAAATTTTGTCACCTTCTCATCAAGCTGCTTGGCGATGGTCTTGTAGCCCATTCCAGCCTTGTGTAGGTCTACAGTCTTGTCCCTGACATCCTTGGAGAGCTCTTTGGTCTTGGCCATGGTGGAGAGTTTGGAATCTGATTGATTGATTGCTTCTGTGGACAGGTCTTTTTTACAGGTAATAAACTGAGATTAGGAGCACTCCCTTTAAGAGTGTGCTTCTAATCTCAGCTCGTTACCTGTATAAAAGACACCTGGGAGACAGAAATCTTTCTGATTGAGAGGGGGTCAAATACTTATTTCGCTCATTAAAATGCAAATCAATTTATAACATTTTTGACATGCGTTTTTCTGAATATTTTTGTTGTTATTCTGTCTCTCACTGTTCAAATAAACCTACCATTAAAATTATAGACTGATCCTTTCTTTGTCAGTGGGCAAACGTACAAAATCAGCAGGGGATCAAATACTTTTCCCCCCCACTGTATATACAGGGTGTTACGGTACCGAGTCAATGTGAAGGCTATATACAGGCTGTTACGGTACTGAGTCAATGTGGAGGCTATAAACAGGGTGTTACGGTACCGAGTCAATGTGGAGGCTATATACAGGGTGTTACGGTACCGAGTCAATGTGGAGGCTATATACAGGGTGTTACGGTACCGAGTCAATGTGGAGGCTATATACAGGGTGTTACGGTACCGAGTCAATGTGGAGGCTATAAACAGGGTGTTACGGTACCGAGTCAATGTGGAGGCTATATACAGGGTGTTACGGTACCGAGTCAATGTGGAGGCTATATACAGGGTGTTACGGTACCGAGTCAATGTGGAGGCTATATACTGGGTGTTACGGTACTGAGTCAATGTGGAGGCTATAAACAGGGGGTACCGAGTCAATGTGGAGGCTATATACAGGGTGTTACGGTACCGAGTCAATGTGGAGGCTATATACAGGGGGTACCTGTACCGAGTCAATGTGGAGGCTATATACAGGGTGTTACGGTACACAGTCAACGTGGAGGCTATATACAGGGGGTACCAGTACCGAGTCAATGTGGAGGTTATATACAGGGGGTACCGAGTCAATGTGGAGGCTATATACAGGGGGCACTGGTACAGAGTTAATGTGGAGGCTATATACAGGGTGGTACCGGTACAGAGTCAATGTGGAGGCTATATACAGGGGGTACTGGTACAGAGTCAATGTGGAGGCTATATACAGGGGGTACCGGTACAGAGTCAATGTGGAGGCTATATACAGGGGGTACTGGTACAGAGTCAATGTGGAGGCTATATACAGGTGGTACCGGTACAGAGTCAATGTGGAGGCTATATACAGGGGGTACTGGTACAGGGTCAATGTGGAGGCTATATACAGGGGGTACCGGTACAGAG
This sequence comes from Salmo trutta, assembly GCF_901001165.1. NCBI lineage: Eukaryota > Metazoa > Chordata > Actinopteri > Salmoniformes > Salmonidae > Salmo > Salmo trutta. Next base: position 28,665 of record NW_021823460.1, read on the forward strand.
TCAATGTGAAGGCTATATACAGGGGGTACCGGTACAGAGTCAATGTGGAGGCTATATGCAGGGGTACCGGTACAGAGTCAATGTGTAGGCTATATACAGGGGGTACTGGTACAGAGTCAATGTGTAGGCTATATACAGGGGGTACCGGTACAGAGTCAATGTGTAGGCTATATACAGGGGGTACCGGTACAGAGTCAATGTGGAGGCTATATACAGGGGGTACTGGTACAGTCAATATGGAGGCTATATACAGGGGGTACCTGTACAGAGTCAATGTGGAGGCTATATACAGGGGGTACCGGTACAGAGTCAATGTGGAGGCTATATACAGGGGGTACCGGTACAGAGTCAATGTGGAGGCTATATACAGGGGGTACTGGTACAGTCAATGTGGAGGCTATATACAGGGTGTTACGGTACAGAGTCAATGTGGAGGCTATATACAGGGGGTACTGGTACAGAGTCAATGTGGAGGCTATATACAGGGGGTACCGGTACAGAGTCAATGTGGAGGCTATATACAGGGGGTACTGGTACAGTCAATATGGAGGCTATATACAGGGGGTACCTGTACAGAGTCAATGTGGAGGCTATATACAGGGGGTACCGGTACAGAGTCAATGTGGAGGCTATATACAGGGGGTACCGGTACAGAGTCAATGTGGAGGCTATATACAGGGGGTACTGGTACAGTCAATGTGGAGGCTATATACAGGGTGTTACGGTACAGAGTCAATGTGGAGGCTATATACAGGGGGTACTGGTACAGAGTCAATGTGGAGGCTATATACAGGGGGTACCGGTACAGAGTCAATGTGGAGGCTATATACAGGGGGTACCGGTACAGAGTCAATGTGTAGGCTATATACAGGGGGTACCGGTACAGAGTCAATGTGGAGGCTATATACAGGGGGTACCGGTACAGAGTCAATGTGGAGGCTATATACAGGGGGTACCGGTACAGAGTCAATGTGGAGGCTATATACAGGGTATTACGGTACAGAGTCAATGTGGAGGCTATATACAGGGGGTACCGGTACAGAGTCAATGTGGAGGCTATATACAGGGGGTACCGGTACAGAGTCAATGTGGAGGCTATATACAGGTGGTACCGGTACAGAGTCAATGTGGAGGCTATATACAGGGGGTACCGGTACAGAGTTAATGTGGAGGCTATATACAGGGGGTACCGGTACAGAGTCAATGTGGAGGCTATATACAGGTGGTACCGGTACAGAGTCAATGTGGAGGCTATATACAGGGGGTACCGGTACAGAGTTAATGTGGAGGCTATATACAGGGGGTACCGGTACAGAGTCAATGTGGAGGCTATATACAGGGGGTACCAGTACAGAGTCAATGTGGAGGCTATATACAGGGGGTACCGGTACAGAGTCAATGTGGAGGCTATATACAGGGGGTACCGGTACAGAGTCAATGTGGAGGCTATATACAGGGGGTACCAGTACAGAGTCAATGTGGAGGCTATATACAGGGGGTACCGGTACAGAGTCAATGTGGAGGCTATATACAGGGGGTACTGGTACAGAGTCAATGTGGAGGCTATATACAGGGGGTACTGGTACAGAGTTAATGTGGAGGCTATATACAGGGGGTACCGGTACAGAGTCAATGTGGAGGCTATATACAGGGTGTTACGGTACAGAGTCAATGTGGAGGCTATATACAGGGGGGTACCGGTACAGAGTCAATGTGGAGGCTATATACAGGGGGTACCGGTACAGAGTCAATGTGGAGGCTATATACAGGGGGTACCAGTACAGAGTCAATGTGGAGGCTATATACAGGGGGTACCGGTACAGAGTCAATGTGGAGGCTATATACAGGGGGTACCGGTACAGAGTCAATGTGGAGGCTATATACAGGGGGGTACCGGTACAGAGTCAATGTGGAGGCTATATACAGGGGGGTACCGGTACAGAGTCAATGTGGAGGCTATATACAGGGGGTACCAGTACAGAGTCAATGTGGAGGCTATATACAGGGGGTACCGGTACAGAGTCAATGTGGAGGCTATATACAGGGGGTACTGGTACAGAGTCAATGTGGAGGCTATATACAGGGGGTACTGGTACAGAGTTAATGTGGAGGCTATATACAGGGGGTACCGGTACAGAGTCAATGTGGAGGCTATATACAGGGTGTTACGGTACAGAGTCAATGTGGAGGCTATATACAGGGGGTACCGGTACAGAGTCAATGTGGAGGCTATATACAGGGGGTACTGGTACAGAGTCAATGTGGAGGCTATATACAGGGGGTACCGGTACAGAGTCAATGTGGAGGCTATATACAGGGGGGTACTGGTACAGAGTCAATGTGGAGGCTATATACAGGTGGGTACCGGTACAGAGTCAATGTGGAGGCTATATACAGGGGGTACCGGTACAGAGTCAATGTGGAGGCTATATACAGGGGTACTGGTACAGAGTCAATGTGGAGGCTATATACAGGGGGGTACCGGTACAGAGTCAATGTGGAGGCTATATACAGGGGGGTACTGGTACAGAGTCAATGTGGAGGCTATATACAGGGGGTACCGGTACAGAGTCAATGTGGAGGCTATATACAGGGGGTACCGGTACAGAGTTAATGTGGAGGCTATATACAGGGGGTACCGGTACAGAGTTAATGTGGAGGCTATATACAGGGGGGTACCGGTACAGAGTTAATGTGGAGGCTATATACAGGTGGTACCGGTACAGAGTCAATGTGGAGGCTATATACAGGGGGTACTGGTACAGAGTCAATGTGGAGGCTATATACAAGGGGTACTGGTACAGAGTCAATGTGGAGGCTATATACAGGGGGTACCGGTACAGAGTCAATGTGTAGGCTATATACAGGGGGTACCGGTACAGAGTTAATGTGGAGGCTATATACAGGGGGTACCGGTACAGAGTTAATGTGGAGGCTATATACAGGTTAGGGCTTGATATGAAGAAAAATGGGCTTATTCTGTAAGGCACACCATTAGATAATGTTGAGATAAAGCAACATTGGTATTGTGTTGAACAGATACAGAGATATGATGTTCGATGCAATATATGTTTTTTTTATACAAGAAAACATGGTGTTATTCTGTAAGGTACATGACAACATTAGATCATGCTCAGATAAAAACACGTTTTCTGGGTCATTTCTCTCTGGCTCTCCTGACGTACACATTCTCTGGGTAATGTAATGTACTATTGGCATGTGCTCACGCACAAATATAATGCTCTCTGAGCAACGCTAACTGTGTGGGCAGCAGCAGAGAGCGAGAGAGAGACCCTCAGCCCACACAGTACCCATGTAGGATCTTCATTTGAGCCAGTCTCCTACAGCAGGAAGAAAATAATCCTGCAGCAACAGGAAATGTGGATTATAATTACTGGACATATTTGTAGTGGATGAAACATTTTTATACATTTTTCGTAAAGGAAAATCAAGTCTGAAATTTCAAAGTGTAAATTACAATCTTCAGAAGCCTTTTTAAACCTCAAATACATTCCAAGTTTAACATGTCCTGCGTTGTAGGAACGTTCCCCTGCAACAGGACGATAAAGTTAAGATCCTGTATCTGTAGTTATTTATATCACTGTAATCATAGAGAGACCACAGAAATATGTTCTACTGCTTTCTACCGCTCCTCGCTCTGGCATCCTCTCATCTAAGGAGGACAGGAGGGAAAAATACATACAGGCATCCCTCTCTCCCTTTCTGTCACTCACTAGGTCTCTCTCTCTCCCTTTCTGTCACTCACTAGGTCTCTCTCTCTCCCTTTCTGTCACTCACTAGGTCTCTCCCTTTCTGTCACTCACTAGGTCTCTCTCTCTCCCTTTCTGTCACTCACTAGGTCTCTCCCTTTCTGTCACTCACTAGGTCTCTCTCTCTCCCTTTCTGTCACTCACTAGGTCTCTCCCTTTCTGTCACTCACTAGGTCTCTCTCTCTCCCTTTCTGTCACTCACTAGGTCTCTCCCTTTCTGTCACTCACTAGGTCTCTCTCTCTCCCTTACTGTCACTCACTAGGTCTCTCTCTCTCCCTTACTGTCACTCACTAGGTCTTTCTCTCTCTCCCTTTCTGTCACTCACTATGTCTCTCCCTTTCTGTCACTCACTAGGTCTCTCCCTTTCTGTCACTCACTAGGTCTCTCTCTCTCCCTTTCTGTCACTCACTAGGTCTCTCTCTCTCTCCCTTTCTGTCACTCACTAGGTCTTTCTCTCTCTCCCTTTCTGTCACTCACTAGGTCTCTCTCTCTCCCTTTCTGTCACTCACTAGGTCTCTCCCTTTCTGTCACTCACTAGGTCTCCCTCTCTCCCTTTCTGTCACTCACTAGGTCTCTCTCTCTCCCTTTCTGTCACTCACTAGGTCTCTCTCTCTCCCTTTCTGTCACTCACTAGGTCTCTCCCTTTCTGTCACTCACTATGTCTCTCCCTTTCTGTCACTCACTAGGTCTCTCTCTCTCCCTTTCTGTCACTCACTAGGTCTCTCTCTCTCCCTTACTGTCACTCACTAGGTCTCTCTCTCTCCCTTTCTGTCACTCACTAGGTCTCTCTCTCTCCCTTACTGTCACTCACTAGGTCTCTCTCTCTCCCTTTCTGTCACTCACTAGGTCTCTCTCTCTCCCTTTCTGTCACTCACTAGGTCTCTCCCTTTCTGTCACTCACTAGGTCTCTCCCTTTCTGTCACTCACTAGGTCTCTCTCTCTCCCTTTCTGTCACTCACTAGGTCTCTCTCTCTCCCTTACTGTCACTCACTAGGTCTTTCTCTCTCTCCCTTTCTGTCACTCACTAGGTCTCTCTCTCTCCCTTACTGTCACTCACTAGGTCTCTCTCTCTCCCTTTCTGTCACTCACTAGGTCTCTCCCTTTCTGTCACTCACTAGGTCTCTCCCTTTCTGTCACTCACTAGGTCTCTCTCTCTCTCCCTTTCTGTCACTCACTAGGTCTCTCTCTCTCTCTCCCTTTCTGTCTCACACTGTCTCTTTCTCTGAGAGAGTGGGGCTGGTTAGTCGCGGTGGGCCTGGTTAGTCGCGGTGGGCTTGGTTAGTCGCGGTGGGCCTGGTTAGTCGCGGTGGGCCTGGTTAGTCGCGGTGGGCCTGGTTAGTCGCGGTGGGCCTGGTTAGTCGCGGTGGGCCTGGTTAGTCGCGGTGGGCCTGGTTAGTCGCGGTGGGCCTGGTTAGTCGCGGTGGGCCTGGTTAGTCGCGGTGGGCCTGGTTAGTCGCGGTGGGCCTGGTTAGTCGCGGTGGGGCTGGTTAGTCGCGGTGGGCCTGGTTACTCGCGGTGGGCCTGGTTAGTCGCGGTGGGCCTGGTTAGTCGCGGTGGGGCTGGTTAGTCGCGGTGGGCCTGGTTAGTCGCGGTGGGGCTGGTTAGTCGCGGTGGGGCTGGTTAGTCGCGGTGGGCCTGGTTACTCGCGGTGGGCCTGGTTAGTCGCGGTGGGCCTGGTTAGTCGCGGTGGGGCTGGTTAGTCGCGGTGGGGCTGGTTAGTCGCGGTGGGCCTGGTTAGTCGCGGTGGGGCTGGTTAGTCGCGGTGGGGCTGGTTAGTCGCGGTGGGGCTGGTTAGTCGCGGTGGGGCTGGTTAGTCGCGGTGGGCCTGGTTACTCGCGGTGGGGCTGGTTAGTCGCGGTGGGGCTGGTTACTCGCGGTGGGCCTGGTTAGTCGCGGTGGGCCTGGTTAGTCGCGGTGGGGCTGGTTAGTCGCGGTGGGCCTGGTTAGTCGCGGTGGGGCTGGTTAGTCGCGGTGGGGCTGGTTAGTCGCGGTGGGCCTGGTTAGTCGCGGTGGGGCTGGTTAGTCGCGGTGGGGCTGGTTAGTCGCGGTGGGGCTGGTTAGTCGCGGTGGGGCTGGTTACTCGCGGTGGGGCTGGTTACTCGCGGTGGGGCTGGTTTGTCGCGGTGGGGCTGGTTAGTCGCGGTGGGGCTGGTTAGTCGCGGTGGGGCTGGTTTGTCGCGGTGGGGCTGGTTAGTCGCGGTGGGGCTGGTTTGTCGCGGTGGGGCTGGTTAGTCGCAGTGGGGCTGGTTAGTCGCAGTGGGGCTGGTTAGTCACAGTGGTCATTTCCCTCCCTCTCTCCACTTTCTCTTTTAACTGGCCCTGTAAGTGTCAACACGTGTCCTGGTATGCGCTGGACACACACACACACACACACAGGAGAGAGAAGCTGGGTTGACTTGTAGCTCTGCTAGTGTTGAGCTGGCATTTATTAGTGAAGAAAATGTGAAACGGCTTTTTGATCTGGGCTAATTGAGTGATTATCGTAACCTAAAGAGGTTGTGGACATGAAAGTAACCCACGGACACACGCACAGACAGGAATTCAGTCTCTAGTCCTGATAACACTACAGCTCTGAACAATAGTTGTTCTGTTTCAGCCATACTCTGATATCTTCATCTGGAGAGGTTTGAACGAGAACGAGGGAGAGAGAGGGGGGGAGGGGGGAGGGAGGGAGGGAGGGACATAGAACCATACAAATCATCTTGGGCTCATCCTAGATCTCCTCTCATCCTCCTTGTATCTTCCCCTCCTCTCCTTCTCCTCTCCTCTCTAAGCCGTCCTTCTACCTCTCATTTCCTCTCCTTCTCCTCTCCTCTCTGTCTTCCTCCTACCTGTCATTTCCCCTCCTCTCCTTCTCCTCTCCTCTCTGTCTTCCTTCTACCTCTCATTTCCCCTCCTCTCCTCTCCTCTCTGTCTTCCTCCTACCTCTCATTTCCTCTCCTTCTCCTCTCCTCTCCTCTCTGTCTTCCTTCTACCTCTCATTTCCTCTCCTCTCCTTCTCCTCTCCTCTCTGTCTTCCTTCTACCTCTCATTTCCTCTCCTTCTCCTCTCCTCTCTAAGCTGTCCTCCTACCTGTCATTTCCCCTCCCCTCCTTCTCCTCTCCTCCTTCTCCTCTCCTCTCTGTCTTCCTTCTACCTCTCATTTCCTCTCCTTCTCCTCTCCTCTCTAAGCCGTCCTCCTACCTGTCATTTCCCCTCCTCTCCTTCTCCTCTCCTCTCTAAGCCGTCCTCCTACCTGTCATTTCCCCTCCTCTCCTACGTTCTCCCCTCTCTTTCTCTCAGGTTATTTACCATGTGGTGTGAATAGCTACATCTTACTTAGGACAGCATGTCTGAACTGTATCCCTTCCTCTGTCTCTCCTCCTCCCCTCCCTTTGTTTTCTTCTCTCATCCTGTTTTCCCTGGCTGGCTAGCTGATTTCCAGACATACGAGCCGGCCAGCCAGCCAGGACAGCAGCCAGGACAGCAGCCAGCCAGCCAGCCAGCCTAGTTCACTGAGACTTCAGAATGCCATTAATTCAGACATTCCAGCCAGCCAGGCCAGCCAGCCAGCCAGCCAGCCAGGGCGCTAAAGGAAAGTGGGGGAGCAGAGTGCTGCTGTGTGTTGAATAAACAATACAAAATGAACAGTAAACTATAGACTCACAAAAGTTCCAAAGAATAAAGACATTTCAAATGTCATATGTCTATATACAGTGTTGTAAAAGTACAGAAGGGAAAATAAATAAACATAAATATGGGCTGTATTTACAATGGTGCTTGTTCTTCACTGGTTGCCCTTTTCTTGTGGCAACAGGTCACAAATATTGCTGCTGTGATGGTACACTGTGGTATTTTACCCAATAGATATGTGTTTATCAAAATCGGGATTGTTTTCAAATTCTTTATCTGTTTAATCTGAGGGAAATATGTGTCTCTAATATGGTCTTACATTTGGCAGGAGGTTAGGAAGTGCAGCTCAGTTTCCACCTCCATTTTGTGGGCAGTGTGCACATAGTCTGCCTACGACGGCCTTTCTCAACAGCAAGGCTATGCTCACTGAGTCTGTACATAGTAAAAGCTTTCCTTTATTTTGGATCAGTCACAGTGGTCAGGGATTCTGCCACTGTGTACTCTGTGTTTAGGGCCAAATAGCATTCTAGTTTGCGCTGTTCTTTTGTTAATTAATTCAAAATTATATTTTTTTTCTCATGATTTGATTGGGTCTAATTGTGTTGCTGTCCTGGGGCTCTGTGGGGGTGTGTTTGTGTTTGTGTACAGAGCCCCGGGACCAGCTTACTTAGGGGACTCTTCTCCAGGTTCATCTCTCTGTAGGTGATGGCTCTGTGGGGTGTGTTTGTGTTTGTGAACAGAGCCCCAGGACCATCTTACTTAGGGGACTCTTCTCCAGGTTCATCTCTCTGTAGGTGATGGCTTTGTTATGGAAGGTTTGGGAATCACTTCCTTTTAGGTGGTTGTAGAATTTAACATATTTTTTCTGGATTTTGATAATTAGTGAGTATCGGCCTAATTCTGCTCTGCATGCATTATTTGGTGTTCTACATTGTATGCTGAGGAAGTTTTGCAGAATTCTGCATGCAGAGTCTCAATATGGTGTTTGTCCCATTTTGTGAATTGTTGGTTGGTGAGTGGACCCCAGACCTCACAACGGGCAATGGGTTCTATAACTTATTAAATTCAGATCCTAATTGGTATGTCGAATTTTATGTTCCTTTTGATGGCATAGAAGCCCGTTCTAGCCTTGTCTCTCAGATTGTTCACAGCTTTGTGGAAGTTACCTGTGGCGCTGATGTTTAGGATGAGGTATGTATCGTTTTTTGTGTGCTCTAGGGCAACGGAGTCTAGATGGAATTTGTATTTGTGGTCCTGATAAGTGGACCTTTTTTGGAACACCATTATTTTTGTCTTACTGAGGTTTACTGTCAGGGCCCAGGTCTGTCAGGGCCCAGGTCTGACAGAATCTGTGTAGAAGATCTAGGTGCTGCTGTAACCACCACTTTATATTAAGAATGTGAAATGTCAGAATAATAGTAGAGAGAATGATTTATTTCAGCTTTTATTTCTTTCATCACAGTCCCAGTGGGTCAGAATTTTACATTCACTCAATTAGTATTTGGTAGCATTGCCTTTAAATTGTTTAACTTGGGATCAAACGTTTTGGGTAGCCTTCCACAAGCTTCCCACAATAAGTTTGGGGAATTTTGGCCCATTACTCCTGACAGAGCTGGTGTAACTGAGTCAGGTTTGTAGGCCTCCTTGCTCGCACAAGCTTTTTCAGTTCTGCCCACAAATTTTTGATAAGTTTGAGGTCAGGGCTTTGTGATGGCCACTCCAATACCTTGACTTTGTTGTCCTTAAGCCATTTTGCCACAACTTGGAAGTATGCTTGGGGTCATTGTCCATTTGGAAGACCCATTTGCGACCAAGCTTTAACTTCCTGACTGATGTCTTGAGATGTTGCTTCAATATATCCACATAATTTTCCTTTCCTCATTATGCCAACTATTTTGTTAAGTGCACCAGTCCCTCCTGCAGCAAAGCACCACAACAACATGATGCTGCCACCCCCGTGCTTCACGGTTGGGATGGTGTTCTTCAGCTTGCAAGCGTCCCCCTTTTTCCTCCAAACATAACCATGGTCATTATGGCCAGAGTTCCATTTCTGTTTCATCAGACCAGAGGACATTTCTCCAAAAAGTACGATCTTTGTCCCCATGTGCAGTTGCAAACCTAGTCTGGCTTTTTTATGGTGGTTTTGGAGCAGTCGCTTCTTCCTTGCTGAGCGGCCTTTCAGGTTATGTCGATATAGGACTCGTTATACTGTGGATATAGATACTTTTGTACCTGTTTCCTCCAGCATCTCCACAAGGTCCTTTGCTGTTGTTCTGGGATTGATTTGCACTTTTCGGACCAAAGTACTTTCATCTCTAGGAGACAGAACGCGTCAACTTCCTGAGCGGTATGACGGCTGCGTGGTCCCATGGTGTTTATACCTGCGTACTGTTGTTTGTACAGATGAACGTGGTACCTTCAGGCATTAGGAAATTGCTCCCAAGGATGAACCAGACTTGTGGAGGTCTACCATTTTTTTCTGAGGTCTTAGCTGATTTCTTTTGATTTTCCCATGATGTCAAGCAAAGAGGCACTGAGTTAGAAGGTAGGCCTGGAAATACATCCACAGGTACACCTCCAATTGACTCAAATGATGTTAATTAGCCTATCAGAAGCTTCTAAAGCCATGACATCATTTTCTGGAATTTTCCAGGCTGTTTAAAGGCACAGCCAACTTAGTGTATGTAAACTTCTGACCCACTGGAATTGTGATACAGTGAATTATAAGTGAAATAATCTGTCTGTAAACAATTGTTGGACAAATTACTTGTGTCCTAACCGACATGCCAAAACTATAGTTTGTTAACAAAATTTGTGGAGTGGTTGAAAAACAACTTTTAATGACTCCAACATAAGTGTATGTAAACTTCCGACTTCAACTGTACATGTTGAAGAGGGTGGGACTTAAGCTGCATCCCTGTCTTTCTCTCTCTCTCTCTGTCTGTCTCTGTCTCTGTAGTGTGGCAGTCACTCGTTCTCGTGACGTCCCGTCCTTCGGCCCTCCCATCCCAGAGGGCGTGTCCTTCCCCAAGTCCTCCGTGTTCCGGGACTTCCTTTTGGCCAAGGTCATCAACGCAGAGAACGCCGCCCACAAATCACACAAGTTCCGCGCCATGGCGACGCGGACACGTCAGGAGTACCTCAGAGAACTGGCGGAGCGCAACACCACGTCGACCCCCATCGACCCGTCCGGGAAATTCCCCTTCATCTCATTGGCTCACAAGAAAAAGGAGAAGAGTCGTCCGTACGCGGGGGCGGAGCTTCGGAGCCTCGGCGCCGTCACGTGGGCGGTCCACGCCGAGGATCATGGAGCAGGAGGAGAGCTCGAAGCGCTATTGGCTATCTCCAACGACTTCCTCATCCTATTGGATCAGGAGGCCAAGGCCGTGGTGTTTAACTGTGCTACTAAGGACGTGATTGGCTGGACGCTGGGGAGTCCCGCCTCCATGAGGATCTTCTATGAGAGAGGGGAGAGTGTGTCTCTGAGGTCTGTTAGTAACAACACAGAGGACTTCAGAGAGGTGGTGAAACGACTGGAGGTGAGGAGGAGACACACAACACACACACACACACACACACACACACACACACACACACACACACACCGACACACACACACCGACACACACACACCGACACACACACACCAACACACACACACAACACACACACACACACCGACACACACACACACCAACACACACACACACAACACACACACAACACACACAACACACACACACACAACACACACACACAACACACACACACAACATACACACAAGCACAACACACACGCACACCGACACACGTACAACATACACACACACACACAGACAGACACACACGCACAACATACACACAGACAGACACACACGCACAACATACACACAGACACACACACACCGACACACGCACAACATACACACAGACAGACACACACACACAGACAGACATACGGTACATTCAGTTAAGTGTCATGTCTTATTGTTTCAGCCAGAAGTTGTTGTCTAGTCTGCCTACTGATGATGATGATGATGTCATAGATGACTTTACTTATCTCGTGAAGGTTCATAAGAATCTCAGGCAGAGTAGGTCTGCATCCCAAAGTGTTCCCTGCTCCCTGAGTAGTGTTCCCTGCTCCCTGTGTAGTGCCCTATATAGGGAATAGGGTGCCATTTGGGACATGGGACAAAGCCTAACTCATAATTTGCTTGGGTGATGGTTCTTATCTGTCACCATAGCAACAAGCGAGTTAAAACCATTTCCTTATGTAATCACCATCATCCGCTGGTTCTGAAGACCCCCTCCGTTTCCTCCAGCTCACTCAATGGTGTGACACACACACACAAATACACACACACACACAGACACACACACTCACACACACACTCACACACACACACACACACACACACACACACACACACACACATACACACACACATACCCATATGCACATACCTAAGCACACACACACACACACACACACATACCCATATGCACATACCTAAGCACATACACAGACACACACACACACACACACACACATACGCGCACACACACACACACATACCCATATGTACATACCCAAGCACATACACAGATACACACACACACACACACACACACACACACACACCCATATGCACATACCCAAGCACACACACACACACACATATACACACTGCAAAGAGTGTGTGTGTGTTGTGTGTTAGTAGATCCATTCAGGAAGAGGGAAATGCAGTGGCTCATGAAAACACTTTCAGACACAATTTTCAATTGAGAATGTAGGGATGTGTTGATCAGTCCGGAGGAAGGAGACCGAGGAATAATGTATTGGTACTTCACCAAATCACACTCATCTTCCTGCAAGAGGTCTAACACACACACACACACACACACACACACACACACACAACACACACACACACACACACTGCAGAGAGTATTAAGAACCCAAAACTCTCTGTCTAGCTCGGACCAGTCTCTGTCCAGCTCGGACCAGTCTCTGTCTCCAGCTCGGACCAGTCTCTGTCTCCACCTCGGACCAGTCTCTGTCTCCAGCTCGGACCAGTCTCTGTCTCCAGCTCGGACCAGTCTCTGTCTCCAGCTCGGACCAGTCTCTGTCTCCAGCTCGGACCAGTCTCTGTCTCCAGCTC